>NW_007230025.1:0-455 GCF_000164805.1 Carlito syrichta | reverse complement strand
CAAAAACAAAAACTGAGTTCGGTGGCTCAGCCTGTAATCCTGCACCTTTGGGAGGCTGAGGTGAGTGGATTGCTTGAGCCCGAGGGTTTGAGACCCGCCTGGGCAGCGAGACCTCATCTCTATAATAAATCAAAACATCAGCCGGGCGTGGTAGCGCATGCCTGTAATTCCGGCTACTAGGAAGGCTGAGGCAGAAGGATTGCCGGAGCCCAGCAGGTCGAGGCTGCAGTGGCCAGGAGCATCCACTGCACTCCAGTCTGGGTGATAGAGTGAGACTCCAACTCAAAAAAAAAAAAATCCCATTTGGGCACAGTGGCTCATGCTTGTAATCTCAGCATTTTGGGAGGTGGAGGCAAGTGGACAGAGAGTGTGAGACTTCAACTCAACAAAAAAACAAGAGTCCCAGGTCCCAGCTAGAGAATGGAGAGTGCTGAGGTGGTAGGATTACCTGAGCA
>NW_007230024.1:0-702 GCF_000164805.1 Carlito syrichta | reverse complement strand
TGAGTGAAGGAGGTAGAGACTGTGGTGGCTGTGAGTATGCGACTACATTCCAGCTTCAGAAACAGAGTGAGAACACAGCTAAGAAATAAAAAGAAAGAAGGAATGAAAGGCTTGACTGAAATTTATGTCAAAAAATTGAATCAAAAAATTGAATACAAAAATATTTTTTATTTTTTGGCATTTTCATTCTGTTACCTAGGTTGGAGTGCAGTGTTGTGCTCATCTCCTTCGTAGCCTAGGTTATGACTCAGGAGATCCTTCTGTCTCACTTTTCCTATTAGTGGGAACTACATGCTTTGGCCTACAGGGTGGCTGGAATTACTGACATGCACCACCATGACCGGCTAGTTGTTTTATTTATTGTAGAGCACAGGCCTTGCCTAGTTGCCCAGGCTGGTCTTGAAGCCCTGAGCACAGGCAATAATCTCGTGTCTACAAGCAAAATGCTGGGATGACAGGCATGCGTCACCTCACGCAGCTAAACCGGACATGTTAAAAATGAAAAAAATAGCTGGGCTCTGTGGCTCAGCCTGTAATCCCACTCCTTTGGGAGGCTGAGGTGAGTGAATTTCCTGAGCCCGTGGGTTTGAGACCTGCCTGGGCAGCGAGACCTCATCTCTACAATAAATAAAAAAATCAGCCGGGCATGGTGGCACATGCCTGTAATTCCGGCTACTCAGAAGGCTGAGGTGAAAGGATCGC
>NW_007230023.1:0-532 GCF_000164805.1 Carlito syrichta | reverse complement strand
TTCCAAATCTCATGTTGAAATGTCATCCCCCAATGTTGGAGGTGGGGCCTTGCGGGAGATGTTTGGATCATGAGGGTGGATGGATCCCTTATGAATAGCTTAGTGCCATTCTCATTGTAATGAGTGTGTTTGTACACTCCATTAGCTCATGCCAGAGAAGGTTATTGAAGAGAGCCTAGCATATCTCTCTTCTTCCTTCTGCCCTTGTCACATGACACTCCTGCTTGCCCCTTTCTCTTCTGCCTTGATTGTAAGCATTCTGAGGTGGCACCATGCAGAACCGTGAGCTAAACAAACCTCTTTTCTTTATAAATTACCCAACTTCAAGTTTTCATTTATAGCAACATAAATGGGCTAATATGTCATTCTATCAATTCTGCCATTAACCTCTTCCTGAAGGAAAAAGTTTCCAAAATATTGTTTTTCCTTGGACTAATTTTTTTTCCAAGAGAGTCACTAATTGACATACACATGGTACACTTATCAGAAATCTAGGGACTCTATTCAACGATTTGCTAAATTTTTTAAATTT
>NW_007230022.1:0-400 GCF_000164805.1 Carlito syrichta | reverse complement strand
AAACATGGCAGGGTTCAACATTATTTGCAAATTTTTTAAGTAGAACCCTGAAACTGGAACTCCATAAAAGTTTCACATTAGAATAAACATGTAGAGTAGATTTGAACAGAGAGTAAGATTAGCCACTCTTTTGAAAATCAGTGAGGCTGGGCTTGATGGCTCAGCCTGTAATCCCATGCTTTGGGAGGCCGAGGTGAGTGAATTGCTTGAGGCTGCGGGTTTGAGACCCATCTGGGTAACTTGGCGAGGCCTCATCTCTACAATAAATCAAAAAAATTGGCTGGGTGTGGTATCGCGTGCCTGTACTTCCAGTTACTTGGAAGGCTGAGGTGGAAGGATTGCCGGAGCCCAGCAGGTTGAGGCTGCAGTGGCTGGGAGCAGCCACTGAACTCTAGTCTGG
>NW_007230021.1:0-637 GCF_000164805.1 Carlito syrichta | reverse complement strand
GGGTTTGATGACAACTTGCAAAATTTCTTTAGTAACCCAATTGCAATATATTGCTCTGTTACTCTGATTTGCTAGCACATTAAATCAGCTCATTTTGTGTTCAATGCACAGTTCTAAAAATTTCTTCCGGTGGTTACCTATGAAAACCCTAATTTTAAATTAAACTATTTTTTAAGTGAATGTGAATTAAGTCAAATAGGACTCCTTAGCAATAACATATCTCAGTGGAAGGAGTTTCTCTGGTTTTCTGAAGACTTAATGTAAATATAAAGAGCAAATGAATTTGTGCTCTAAGTAATACAGTTGTTTTCTTGGGTCTATGAGGTGTTTAACATTTTTCTTTAATGTTTTAGCAATTACTGGAGAATACAGTTGGTGGAAATCTTTAGGAAAGATGGTATTTTGTTGACTCAAAAGGAAGAGACAAGGTTCCCTGAGTAATAATTTTTATATGTTTTAGAGTCATACACTCCTGAAAATCTGATAAAAAAAAAATAGACTCACCCCCTACAAAAACATTTTCAAACATTTTGCATTCAATTTCAAGAGGCTAGTGGGTTTCTGGGGATCCCATAAATTTTCCTAGGGTTCTGTGAAATCCCATATTAATAAGTTCTGCTTAACAGGAATTTCTCTT
>NW_007230020.1:0-541 GCF_000164805.1 Carlito syrichta | reverse complement strand
CATTTCTCCCCCCACCCCATCCAATGGAGTAATTGGGGAATTTTAAAAAATAGAATGTAATTCCTAAAATAAAATATTTTAAACATCTTAAACTATATGAGTCTTCCCCCATGCATGCAAAATTATATTTTAGGTCACATTGAGAAAGAAATTAAATTTTCAAATGAAGTTGCTACAGAAAATATCCTGATTAATTGCCAGTGGGCAAATATTACTTACACCCCCCAAAACTCCATGAAGATTGTTCTGCTCTAGAATTGCCCTTAAGTAATTGTATCAACTCTCCTTTGGAACATTTATAACAGAAGCATCAGAGAGAAAACTCTGAATAACCTCAGAGAACTATAATAAGTCCCCTGTCTGCTTGCTTGGTACCTGACAGGGCTCTGCCCTGTTCTTTCTTTTGGAGCCAATGAATATATTTTTTGCTTATAATAGAGCAGTGCTTTTCTAGGAGAGTCAGGGTGCTGTTTGATGGCTTGTACCAGAATTGACAAAGGGGATACCAGGTGGACCTTGGGGGCCAGCATGACCGGGGGCC
>NW_007230019.1:0-574 GCF_000164805.1 Carlito syrichta | reverse complement strand
AAAACTCCATGAAGATTGTTCTGCTCTAGAATTGCCCTTAAGTAATTGTATCAACTCTCCTTTGGAACATTTTATAACAGAAGCATCAGAGAGAAAACTCTGAATAACCTCAGAGAACTATAGTAAGTCCCCTGTCTGCTTGCTTGGTACCTGACAGGGCTCTGCCCTGTTCTTTCTTTTGGAGCCAATGAATATATTTTTTGCTTATAATAGAGCAGTGCTTTTCTAGGAGAGTCAGGGTGCTGTTTGATGGCTTGTACCAGAATTGACAAAGGGGATACCAGGTGGACCCTGGGGGCCAGCATGACCGGGGGCCCTGGAGATCCTGGGGGGCCTGGAACTGGTGTTGAACAATGAATTCTCCCCTAGGACCTTAAGGAAATTTGTGATCATAAGATTGGAGCGTAGAAAGAAGCTTTTCATGGATTATAGGGGAAAATATAAGGTTTTATAAACATATCCCAAAGAATATAAAAAATAGTCTCTACTTTCTCAGGCTTCAAAGCTAACTTGGAATGACCAGTTCATATATACTTTCTTATTCAATCAACAAATATTTATAAGCATTTACTAT
>NW_007230018.1:0-580 GCF_000164805.1 Carlito syrichta | reverse complement strand
TTTCTTATTCAATCAACAAATATTTATAAGCATCTAGTATTGTGTAAGCCTCATTTTAATTAATAGCCAATATGCTTTTCTATTGAAAAAGAGCCCAGTCCAAAAAAACTGATAATATGAAATTAAGTTTAAACATTGATAAATACTTACAGTATATTTACTTGTTGGGTGAATAGTTTTCATGGGAACAGCATGGTATACTGACCAAAACAGTAAGATGTGATGTGGGTATGACTGATGTGGATTTGACTCTTGGCTCTCCTACAAGATCTGTGAGCTTGGACACTTTTCTTAACCTCTCTGATAAGTTCCTCATCTGCCATGAGGGAAATAATGCTTACCTAGCACATAAGAATTTCAGATAATATTCGAATCACAGTGGCTAATATGAAAAGCATGTTTAGTGATAAGTGCTGTTCATATAGTCATTTATTTATAGAAAAAATAGATTTAGATGGTGTGATAAAAAATTTGATAATATATTTTATGACAATGGAATTCTTCACTAAAGATTCACATTTGAAAATAACAGAAAAGGCTGGGCTCAGTGGCTCGGCTTGTAATCCCAGCACTTGGTAGG
>NW_007230017.1:0-734 GCF_000164805.1 Carlito syrichta | reverse complement strand
AAAAAAAAAAAAAAAAGCTGATGTAACTCCCAAATAAGTCCTGGATTCTGAAAAGAAATACAAAACGTTGAAGGTCCAGGCATTTTCAGTAACTCATTAAGAAGAACAGAGCTTAAAAGTCTTTAGGAATCCCCCAAAAGTAGAATTTCTTTCTTTGTAACTGTATTTGCTTCCAAGACATTATTGTTCTTCTTGGACTTTTACTGAGTCAGTCCAACTACACAATAAGTAACATTTACAAACAAAATATTTCTGTCTTCTTCATGACCAAAGGGCAATTTATTGTGTTAAAAATAGTATATTTGATATGTCATTCTACATATAAAGATTCAACAATTGTATGTTGCAACATGAATTCTGCAAATACAATAATTTGAATCAGGCCAGTAACAATTTTATAGTTGATAGCTTAAGAGTAATGTGACTATCTTTTACTTCCAGAATTTTGAAATATATTGATTATATTTTCAAGATACATTGAAAGATGTAGAACATATGATGTAAGGTGGGAACTTATAATTTAGTATGGAAATCAAGGTATAGTCTAAAAAATTATATAGAAAACAATCAGGATGCAAATAATAAAGAAAAAATGAAATCAGGGGCTAGTCACATATTTGGGCAAAATATAAAGAAATATTCAAAAATTATGAGAGTGATTAATTCATCTAGTGAACAGAAATTTTGAAAAAATTCAAATACCACAAAAATGATCAAATGGTTGGAAAAAAGAA
>NW_007230016.1:0-432 GCF_000164805.1 Carlito syrichta | reverse complement strand
TTTTAAAAGTATAAATTCGGTCAAAATATAAAGGGAAGGAGATTTCATATTTCCTTAAATTTATATAAGGGAAAGTTTTCTCTAAGGATTGAGCATCGGTAACATTTAATCAATCTAAACGAGCAGAAAATGGAGAGTGAGCCAGGAAAATGTACACACATTTTAAGAATGGAAAAAGTTGTATTAAATTGCGATACTGTTTTATTTTCTAAAATTTTTAAGATTTATTATGCATTCTGCCTTCTGAATAGCACTTAGGTACACTGAATCTCAAAGCTCAGATTTCTAAGAATGATACATATCTGGAACAAGTTTCAATTTAGTCATAATAAAACATTCAGAATTTATGTGAGAAACATTGCTGTCAATTTTGAAGGCAGAATTATACCATGTATTCCAACGTATTAAAGGGAAAAGGAGTTATCATGGAGT
>NW_007230015.1:0-388 GCF_000164805.1 Carlito syrichta | reverse complement strand
TCCTCATGAGTGAGAACATATGGAACTCTGTTCTTTGTTTCTGTGATAAATCACTGAATATGACCTACCTCATATCCATCAAACGTTCATCAAAATCCTTCTATCTGTCCATTTTCATGGTTGCATAATATTTCACTCTGTATTTACCTCATTTATGTTACACATTCCAGCTTTGATGGGCAACATGGTTGCTCTCATGTTATTTTTGCAATTGTGATTAGAGCTGCAAAAAACATACTGGTGCAGGTATCTTTTTGGTAAAATGATTTGAGTTTCTCCAGGTATATTCTCTAGAGGGGAATTTCTGGGTCTCATGGTAGGTCAAGATTTTGTCCCTTTACAAACCAACACACTATTTTCCAAAGATGTTACTCTACTTTTCCAGTCC
>NW_007230014.1:0-343 GCF_000164805.1 Carlito syrichta | reverse complement strand
CGTTCTTTTGTTTTGCAGAAGTGTATTAATTTGATGAGATCCCACTTGTCTAACTTACTTCTTAAGGCATGGGTATTTAGGGCTCTGAGTAGTATTTAGTTTCTGGTTCCAGCTTCACTAATGGAGTCTCCTGCGTTTTGTAAGATTATTACAATTTGGTGTTTTACGTTTAGGTCTTTGATCCATTTAGAGTTAAGGTATATGGTGATAGATAATGGTCCTGTTTCAATCTTGTGCATTTTGGCAGCCTATTTCCAGCACCATTTACTGAATATGTTCTCCATTAACCAGTGGTTCTTGGAGGTTTTTTCAAAGATGAGTTCGTTGAAAATTTGAGGATTTC
>NW_007230013.1:0-413 GCF_000164805.1 Carlito syrichta | reverse complement strand
AAAGCAAGGGCATGGTCTTTCTCTCAAGATGACCATACCTGTGAGGCATGCTCTCTTTCTTTCTCTCTTTCACGATCTCTCTAATAAATTTTCTTTTAAAACTACTCTGACCACTCTGAAATTCTTTCCAGTAGTGGGCAAAAAGAAGCCACAAAGCATCACACCATATCCTTCCCATCTTGAAAAAGGAGCCTTGGCTCCTCCCTGAGAATTTGAGTTCATAGGGCAGCCTCAGAGCCTAGATGCATACTATGTGGTCCACAGTCCACACAATGGGTGGGAGCAGCAGGGCCAGAGGGAGAGGATGAGTAGGGGTGAGGTAGACAGGCTGGGTTTAGCTGGGGGTGCTGAGTTAATCCACAGGGTCGTAAAGAGAAAGCAGTAGCATCACAAGTTTCTAGTGGTCTAGAGTG
>NW_007230012.1:0-453 GCF_000164805.1 Carlito syrichta | reverse complement strand
AAGGCAGAATGCATAATAAATCTTAACAATTTTAGAAAATAAAACAGTATCATAATTTAATACAGCGTATTCCATTCTGAAAATATGTGTACATTATCTTGGTGCACTATGTATTTTCTGCTGGTTAAATGCTACAGATGTGCAATTCTTCGCGAAAATTTTCCCTTATGTATGTCAAGGTAATATAAAATCACATTACCTTTACATTTTAACCCAATTTATATATTTAAAAGAGTATTTCCATTAAATCCTCTGTATTTTCTCTACCTAAGACATAATGCTGTACCCTGCAACAAAGTACCAATTAATCTTATACTTGTAATCACCAAGCATTTGCAATGAGGCACACCGAAAAATAAGAATTTGGGGCCCAATATATATAAACAAAATAACATGGAGATTTACAAAATAGTTAGTATTTGGGCTCTGCATTAGTGTAAAAACTTGCATAAT
>NW_007230011.1:0-528 GCF_000164805.1 Carlito syrichta | reverse complement strand
AAATTAAAACAGTATCATAATTTTAATTCAGCGTATTCCATTCTGAAAATATGTGTACATTATCTTGGTGCACTATGTATTTTCTGCTGGTTAAATGCTACAGATGTGCAATTCTTCGCGAAAATTTTCCCTTATGTATGTCAAGGAAATATAAAATCACATTACCTTTACATTTTAACCCAATTTATATATTTAAAAGAGTATTTCCATTAAATCCTCTGTATTTTCTCTACCTAAGACATAATGCTGTACCCTGCAACAAAGTACCAATTAATCCTATACTTGTAATCACCAAGCATTTGCAATGAGGCACACAGAAAAATAAGAATTTGGGGCCCAATATATATAAACAAAATAACATGGAGATTTACAAAGTAGTTAGTATTTGGGCTCTGCATTAGTGTAAAAACTTGCATAATTCAAAATTCTGGAAAGTTGATTATGGTCTTAGCAAAAGCAATCTTGAGTAGGAAAAACTGCTCAAAGGCTGTTACACAACACTAAAAACACCCAAAAGCTTGTAAATTG
>NW_007230010.1:0-714 GCF_000164805.1 Carlito syrichta | reverse complement strand
CTCTCGGAAAAATTAATCTTGAGATTCAGTGTACCTAAATTCTTTTCAGAAGGCAGAATGCATAATAAATTTAACAATTTTAGAAATTAAAACAGTATCATAATTTAATACAGCGTATTCCATTCTGAAAATATGTGTACATTATCTTGGTGCACTATGTATTTTCTGCTGGTTAAATGCTACAGATGTGCAATTCTTCGCGAAAATTTTCCCTTATGTATGTCAAGGAAATATAAAAACACATTACCTTTACATTTTAACCCAATTTACATATTTAAAAGAGTATTTCCATTAAATCCTCTGTATTTTCTCTACCTAAGACATAATGCTGTACCCTGCAACAAAGTACCAATTAATCTTATACTTGTAATCACCAAGCATTTGCAATGAGGCACACAGAAAAATAAGAATTTGGGGCCCAATATATATAAACAAAATAACATGGAGATTTACAAAGTAGTTAGTATTTGGGCTCTGCATTAGTGTAAAAACTTGCATAATTCAAAATTCTGGAAAGTTGATTATGGTCTTAGCAAAAGCAATCTTGAGTAGGAAAAACTGCTCAAAGGCTGTTACACAACACTAAAAACACCCAAAAGCTTGTAAATTAAAGAAAGTGCTAAAATATTATTTGGATGCACTATAACCAAGCCTCAACAGGACTCTATGACTATAATAGAAGAGTGCCTCTTGGACTACCCGCTCTGATCCCCT
>NW_007230009.1:0-310 GCF_000164805.1 Carlito syrichta | reverse complement strand
CCAGTACACTGGCCAGCAGATTAGCTAGGTAGTTAATTTGTCAAGTCAGCTGGCAAGACAGTGGGCTATGTAGGTAGTAGCTAGTTAAGTAAGCTGGCTAGCCATCAGGCTATCTAGTTATGTCAGGTAGTTAAGTCAGCTGGCTATTCAGCTATCTAGGTATGTAGAGAGCTAGTTAAGTGTGTTGGCTAGCCAGTTGGCTACTTAGTTAAGTCAACTAGTTAAGTCAGCTGGCATGGCTGCTGGTTAGCTAGATAGCTAGGCATTTAAGCCAGCTGGCCTGTATTTAATTCAGCTAGTTTAGTCAGCT
>NW_007230008.1:0-644 GCF_000164805.1 Carlito syrichta | reverse complement strand
CAAGGGCAGCTAACTAGTCACCTTGCTCATCAGATGACTAGCTAAGTCAGCTCACCAGTGGGCTCACTCGCTGACCAAATAGTTAAGGCAGCTCACCCGTTGGCTCACTCACTGGCCAATTAGTTAAGTTGGCTCACTGGTTGGCTCATTCGCCAGCTGACTTGTTAATTCTTCTAACCAGTCTGCTCATTCACCAGCCGACTATATTTGGCTGACCAGTTTGCTCACTCACTGGCCGACTAGTTTAGTCAGCTGACCAGTTGGCTCACTCGCAGACAGACTAGATAAGCCAACTCACCTGTCAACTCACTTGCATGCTAACTAGTTAAGTAGCTAATCAGTCTACCGACTAGCTGGCCAACTAAATAAGTCAGCTAACCAATCGGCCAACTAGTGGACCAACTTGTAAGCTGACAAGTTAGCTCAGCTAACTAGTCGGCTAACAATTTAGGTCAGCTAACTAGTCGACCAACTAGTTGGCAGATTAGTTTGGTCAGCAAACAAGCAGGCAGCAAGTTAAGCTTGCTAAATAGTGGGTCAACTCGTTAGACAGCTAGTTAACCCAGTTGACTAGTCAGCCGACTAGTCGGCCGACTTGTTAAGTCAGCTAACAAGTCGGCTGAGTAGTCAGCCAATGTGTTAAG
>NW_007230007.1:0-4717 GCF_000164805.1 Carlito syrichta | reverse complement strand
TTCAGCTCACTCGCAAGCCAACAGGGCAGCTAACTAGTCACCTTGCTCATCAGATGACTAGCTAAGTCAGCTCACCAGTGGGCTCACTCGCTGACCAAATAGTTAAGGCAGCTCACCCGTTGGCTCACTCACTGGCCAATTAGTTAAGTTGGCTCACTGGTTGGCTCATTCGCCAGCTGACTTGTTTATTCTTCTAACCAGTCTGCTCATTCACCAGCCGACTATATTTGGCTAACCAGTTTGCTCACTCACTGGCCGACTAGTTTAGTCAACTGACCAGTTGGCTCACTCGCAGACAGACTAGATAAGCCAACTCACCTGTCAACTCACTTGCATGCTAACTAGTTAAGTAGCTAACCAGTCTACCGACTAGCCGGCCAACTAAATAAGTCAGCTAACCAATCGGCTGACTAGTGGACCAACTTGTAAGCTGACAAGTTAGCTCAGCTAACTAGTCGGCTAACAATTTAGGTCAGCTAACTAGTCGACCAACTAGTTGGCAGATTAGTTTGGTCAGCAAACAAGCAGGCAGCAAGTTAAGCTTGCTAAATAGTGGGTCAACTCGTTAGACAGCTAGTTAACCCAGTTGACTAGTCAGCCGACTAGTCGGCCGACTTGTTAAGTCAGCTAACAAGTCGGCTGAGTAGTCAGCCGATGTGTTAAACCGACTAAGTAGTCCGTCTAATTAGCCAAAAATTTAAGTCACCTAGCTAACTCGTTAACCAACAAGTTAAGACAGCTAGTTAACTCGTTTTATTGCAGGGGGCCAGGCCCTGCAAGTTTTGGCAAGTCCCTTTGAAGATGTGGTGGCATCAGCGAATCTGTAGAAGAGATATTAAAAGAAAGAAAGAGGGAAGGATAGATATAAAGAGGAAGAAAGAGAAAGAAAGAAAGTGAACAACTGTTCAGTGAAATGAGCAGAAGCCATTTATTGAAAGTTACAGCAGATATTTATCCCCAAATTTTAGACACACAGTCTCACAAGTCTTTCACGTGAACACAAAGCGAGGTGCATAGGGGCATCCCCACCCACCAGATGTTTTCTCAGGTATGAGGAAGGACACACCACAAGACTGTCTTATTGTTCCCTTTGCTAGTTAATGCTCTTCAAAAGCAGTGTAACAATCCCTATTAGCCTATTATGATGTTCTGATAATCAATAACTTCTAATGCTCACTCAATACCCATGATGACTAACTTAAACTTTATTACCTTTCTAGTCTATGCTAATACTACTTACACAATGCTATGGAAGCTCTTAATTATAGCTTAAACCAATTCCTAAAGAATGTGGCCCAGTCCAAAGATCACGCTGGGTCCTATAGGATGTGACCCAGTCCAAGGTTCACAGTGGGCCACTTTTTGGAACAATAGACTACAATCTCTTAACAAAATGGCTATTCTAAAGTCCTATATATCTATCCTAATTTTTCTGAAAGTTTCTAATTCCTGCTCCTAATATATAAAGCTGATCATCAGCTACAAAGCTTCTAAAAATAAAACCCAAATATAAACTGTAATTGTACTAAGGCCAAAACAACAATAGTAGAATGAAACAAGGAGACAATGAAATTTCTGGAGTTAACTGTATTCTTATTAAACCTCAAAATATCATGATTGATCATGCTTGAACTAACATGATTTTCTGATGATAGCATGACCTATTCTACAATACTTTCTATGAATAAAATAAATTTAATTTCTATAATATGTAGAAAAACCATACACTAACTGTAGCTAAATCAGGCATAAAAGAATGCACTGGGCCCTCAGCCCAAACTTTGTGCTGGGCCATTTCTGATAACTCTAAATAGTCATTTATACCATTGAGAAGCTGAAAACAGCTATCCGTAAGTATATACTAATTCTACAAATATACTTTTAAATCTTATAAAGAGGCTTGTAGTGTATAAAAGGCTCCCAAATGTGACCTGAATTTGAATTATATCTAATATCTAAGCCAAAACAACAGTTTATGGGAAACAGGAACAATGGATTTCTAGAGTGACCCATGACTGTCACAGTCACAGAGCCTTCAGTTTAGTCCAGCAGAGTTCCTTTAGGTTGCTTGTGCTGCATGGTAAAAAGAGGAGGAAAATGGGGTCAACAGCTCCCAAACACATCCTAGAAATCTCGGAATCCATGGCCCTCCCTGATCCCTAACACAGAGTGGGCCTCTGTGGCTAGATTCCAACATCTCCCCCTTTTTTATTTTTTAGCACAAAATCATGAAACTCGGTGTTGAGTTGAGAAATGTTCTTCTTCAGTACTCTGAAAATAACTGGAAGTAGGCATAGCAACACAAGAATCACTGTCCCGCAAATTCCCACAGTAATGAGTATAGACATCAATGACTTTTGATTAACAAACAATGAGAGTTCCTAAATATGGAGCTAGCCAATTCATAGGACCGGAACTGCTTTCAGCAACAGTCATGTCCTGCATGTCTTGATGTAATTTAGTAAGGTCTAACTCAAGTCTGAATGATTCCAAATTCCAAGGATATGATTCTTCATCTTGTCCAAATTATGGACAGACTTATTCACCTCCAAAGGAGTGAGGGAAATCCACTTAAGCTCAGAGTGACATCGGAGAGCCAATTTTATCTTTAAAGTTACAAACTCTTGTCCTACTGCTAAAACTGTCTCCTCTAAAGCATGAACTTTACTCTCTAACTTTCGATCTATAATCTTCTGAGTAGCTAATGCAATAGAAACATTCTTAGATAACTGATCAGCAAAGGTGGCTGTATAAACTTTCTTAGGTAGAGCTACAGCTGAAACTGTTACTGAAGTAGTAATAGCTTATTAATGCTGTAATTCCTAAAATTAAAGTAACTAAAAATTTTGCTGTCTTTCTAACACAGCATTAACCTCACACAATGTCTGTAAAGCATATTTAGCATATCAACGGGATGACAAAGATATGGGGAGTATCAAATAGGGGAGTTGCTTAAGAATGACAAATCCCTCATAAAGGGCGTTGGTTGAACAATTATTAGAATGCATTCAATACAAGATATAAACAT
Organism: Carlito syrichta; assembly: GCF_000164805.1. NCBI lineage: Eukaryota > Metazoa > Chordata > Mammalia > Primates > Tarsiidae > Carlito > Carlito syrichta. The sequence goes on along the minus strand of NW_007230007.1, from coordinate 1,689 downwards.
TAGCACGATAAACAATTTTAAAAGTTTGATATTCATTCCAGATAAGAAATATATAAGGAGATTGCAAGTATGCACTAATAAGGTATGACTGAGTTTGCCCAACAGATCTAGGTAGGCTGACTGGTTGAAGGGCTGTGGCAGCTCTCCATAGATGAAGCTGAATAATCTTCCGGAAGCCGTACTTGATGGACAGTACTGGAGGCACCCTTCCATTGGAATGTCACCTAGCTGTGGCAAGCGTAGAGCCAGTAAAAACCCGAGTCACTAATATATGGTCTTTTACCAGGTACAGGACAGTCCACTTTAGAGTTATAAGCACAGTCTCTCCATTTTGGGAATCCAGTATCTCACTGGACGAGTGACCAGTCCTTTTCCGTATCATTTAAGGGGCAAGCCAGTACGTTGAGAGGTAGTGAAGCTCTAGACACATGACTAGGATTGGTTCCTCCAGGCATTCACATCTCCAGCCACCCACAGTCCTTGATATTGTCCTGATAAGGGCTATCTGTACTCGGAGTCTTAAAGGTAGACATGAAGCAAGAAGCCCAGTACCTGAGTACAAAATAAAGCAGGCCCTCCCATTTGGCTCAGCATCTTGAGTAGGCAAGCTAGCTAGTTAGCTAATGAGTGAAGTCAGCTAGATGTGTCAGCTAGCTAGCTAGTTAGCCAATGAGATAAATCAGTTGGTTGTGTCAGTTAGCTAGCTCATTAGCTAACGAGTTAAGTCAGAAGATTAAGTCACCTAGCTAACACGTTATATAATGAATAAGCTAACTATTTAGCTAGCTGATTAAGTCATTTAGCTAGCTAGGCAGCTAACTATGTAAGTCAGCTTGTTAGCTAGGTATCTAGCTAGTTGGCTAACAATTTAAGTCAGCTGGCTAGCTAGGTAGCTAGCTAGTTAGCTAACTAATTCAGCTGGCTATCTGGGTAGCTAGCTGGTTAAGTAGGCTAGTCAAGTCAGCTGGCTATCCAGCTGGCTAGCTTGGTAGTGAGCTAGTTAATCAGTTGGCTAGCTAGCAGCTTAGCTGGTTAATTCAGCTAGATAAAAGAACTGGCTAGCCAACTTGTAAAGTAGTTAACTAGATGGTTAAGTCAGCTAGATAGCTACTTGGCTAGCTAGTGATGTCAGCGAGTTAAGTCAGCTGATAGCCAACTTGCTAGCTGGTTAAGACAGCTAGTTTAGTCAGCTGTTTAGCCACCTGACTAGGTAGGTAGCTAGCTAGATGAGTCAGCATGGTAGCCAGCAGGCTAGCAGTTCAATGCACCTTGTTAATTCAAGGTTAGCCTGCTAGCTAAGTAGTTAGCAAGATAGCCTTCTAGCTAAGTAGTTAGCAAGATAGTTAAGGGAACTGGCTAGCCAGCTTGCAAGCTTAAGTCAGTTAGGTAAGTCCGCTGGCTTGCCAGCTGGCTAGATAGACAGGCAGCTTGTTTAGTCATCTGGCTAGCCAGCTGACTAGCTGCCTAAGTCAGCTAGTTATGTCAGCTGGCAACCAACTGGCTAGCTAGTTAAGTCAACTCATTAAGTCAGTTGGCTAACCAGCTGGTTATGTAGTTCAAAAACTAGTTAAGTCAGATGGCTAGCCATCTGGCTAGCTAGGTATTTCAGCTAGTTAAGCCAGCTGCATAGCTAGGCAGGTAGCGAGTTAAGTCATCTAGTTAAGTCAGCGAGTTGAGTCAGCTGGCTGA
>NW_007230006.1:0-457 GCF_000164805.1 Carlito syrichta | reverse complement strand
CCAGCTAGCTAGTCAGCTAACTAGTTAAGTCAGCTAGCAAATCAGAGCGTTACTTAGCTAAGTAGTCGGCTAGAAACTCAGCTAGCTGGTCATCTATCTAGTTGGATCACTTGCTTTCCATCAGGTCAGCTAACTACTCAGCTCCCTTGCATGTCAACCAGTCAGCAAACTAGTCGGCTCCCTCGCCAGCCAACACGTCAACTAACTTGTCGGCTCTCTCACAGGTTTTAGCTAGTTAGTCTGCTTGTTCTCCAGTCGACTAGTGAAGTGAGCTCACCAGTCGGATCACTTGCCAGTTGATTAGTTAAGGCAGCTCACCTATCGCCTCACTCGCCGGTCAACTGGTTAAGTCGGCTCACTGGTCAGATCACTGGCCGATCAACTAGTTAAGTCCTCTGACAAATTGACTAACTCGCCAGTCAGCTAAAGTCAGCTGACCAGTCAGTTAACTCGCCAG
>NW_007230005.1:0-422 GCF_000164805.1 Carlito syrichta | reverse complement strand
TAAGTCAGCTGTCTAGCTAGGTAGCTAGCTAGTTAAGTCAGCTCTTTATGTCAGCTGGCTAGATAGATAAGTCAGTTAGCTAAGTTGGCTAGCTAGCTAGATAGCTGGTTAGGTAGCTTGCTAGTTATCTCAGCTTAAGTCAGGTGGCTATTTAGGAAACTAGCAAGTTAAGTCATCTAGTTAAGTGATCTGGTTAGCTAGTTAATCAGGTAGTTAAGTCAGCTGGCTAACCAGCTTCCTAGATGGGGAGCTAGATAGTTAATTCTCCTGGCTAGCCAGCTTGTTAGCTAGGTAGCTAGGTTGTTAAGTCAGCTGGCAAGACAGTGGGATAGATAGGTAGCTAGCTAATTAAGTCAGCTGGCTAGCCTGCTGTCTATCTATTGATGTCAGCTAATTAACTCAGATGGCTAATGAGTTAAGTC
>NW_007230004.1:0-413 GCF_000164805.1 Carlito syrichta | reverse complement strand
AGTCAGATGACTAGCCAGCTGCCTACCTAGGTAACTTGCTATTTAAGTCAGCTGACTAGACAACAGGCTAACTAGATAAGTCACCTAGAAATTAAACTGGGTAGCCAGCTGGTTAGCTATGTAGCAAGCTAGTTAGTTCAACTGACTAGAAATTAGGCCATCTAGTTAAGTCAACTAGTTAAGTCAGCTGGTTAGCCAACTGACTAGCTATGTGGCTGGCAAGTTAAGCCAGTTGGTTAGCAGGCTAGTCAGGTAGGTGGCCAGCTAGTTAAGCTGGCTGGCCTGCCAGTTGACTAGCAAGGTGGCTGGCTATATAAGCCGGCTGACAAGCAAGCTGGCCAACCTGCTAGCAAGCTAGCCGGCTGCCTAGGCAGCCAGCCAGCCATTTTATTAACTATTTAAGCTAGCAGTCT
>NW_007230003.1:0-640 GCF_000164805.1 Carlito syrichta | reverse complement strand
CCAGCTGGCTAGCTAGTTAATTCAGCTAATTAAAGTCAGCTGGCAAGCCAGTATGCTATCTAGGTAGTTAGCTAGTTATGTCAGCTGTCTAGCCAGCTGGCTAGATACTTAAGTGACCAAGTTAAGTCAGATGACTAGCCAGCTGCCTACCTAGGTAACTTGCTATTTAAGTCAGCTGACTAGACAACAGGCTAACTAGATAAGTCACCTAGAAATTAAACTGGGTAGCCAGCTGGTTAGCTATGTAGCAAGCTAGTTAGTTCAACTGACTAGAAATTAGGCCATCTAGTTAAGTCAACTAGTTAAGTCAGCTGGTTAGCCAACTGACTAGCTATGTGGCTGGCAAGTTAAGCCAGTTGGTTAGCAGGCTAGTCAGGTAGGTGGCCAGCTAGTTAAGCTGGCTGGCCTGCCAGTTGACTAGCAAGGTGGCTGGCTATATAAGCCGGCTGACAAGCAAGCTGGCCAACCTGCTAGCAAGCTAGCCGGCTGCCTAGGCAGCCAGCCAGCCAGGTAACTAACTATTTAAGCTAGCAGTCTAACCGTCTAGCCAACAAGGTAGCTAGCTAGTTATGTCAGCTGGCAAGCCAGCTAGCCAGCCAACTAGCTAGTCAGCTAGTTAAAACAGGTAGCTAGCCAGTGA
>NW_007230002.1:0-609 GCF_000164805.1 Carlito syrichta | reverse complement strand
TTTCTGGCCAGACCAACTGGCATCTTTTGTTTGGATGTTGCCAATGGACACCGAATTCTTTCTGTCACTGAGTTGTTTCTGACTGCCAGGTACAGATGCAGTGGAGCTCTGTGAGCGAGGGAGTCCCATCCCATCATCTGCCCTTTCTATGGGCTCATGTTGCCCTCGCATCCTCACTCGAGAATGAAAAGAAGGCAGAGCTTTCAAGGGAGGGCGAGTGTGGTGGTAGGCCGAGAGGTGGGGCTGCCTGGGGTGGCATGGAGGTGGTTGAATGTCTTCAGACAAGTTTGCTGGTGCCCAGCTGCCGGGGACCACTAATGAACACTCTTTTCCCCTCCCACGACCTCCCAGAGTCTCCCGAACCTCAGGAAATTAGGAGCACAAGTGGATGTATTGCCAGGAAGTGGAAATCCTGTTGCCAGCCACGACTGTGGTGAAGGCTTGAGTTTACAGGCTTGATTTTGGGAAGTAAAACTACAAAGAAATCAAAAAAGAGCCGTACTCAGAATCTTGGACAGTCTGGAAAAAAAAAAACTGCTAACAGCATCTCAAGTAACATTCTTTCTTTCCCTCTTAGAGAAATGCTGAGCAGAGAAACAATGAAGAATT
>NW_007230001.1:0-565 GCF_000164805.1 Carlito syrichta | reverse complement strand
AATTCTTTCTGTCACTGAGTTGTTTCTGACTGCCAGGTACAGATGCAGTGGAGCTCTGTGAGTGAGGGAGTCCCATCCCATCATCTGCCCTTTCTATGGGCTCATGTTGCCCTCGCATCCTCACTCGAGAATGAAAAGAAGGCAGAGCTTTCGAGGGAGGGCGAGTGTGGTGGTAGGCCGAGAGGTGGGGCTGCCTGGGGTGGCATGGAGGTGGTTGAATGTCTTCAGACAAGTTTGCTGGTGCCCAGCTGCCGGGGACCACTAATGAACACTCTTTTCCCCTCCCACAACCTCCCAGAGTCTCCCGAACCTCAGGAAATTGGGAGCACAAGTGGATGTATTGCCAAGAAGTGGAAATCCTGTTGCCAGCCACGACTGTGGTGAAGGCTTGATTTTACAGGCTTGATTTTGGGAAGTAAAGATACAAAAGAAATGAAAAAAAGAGCCGTACTCAAAATCTTGGACAGTCTGGAAAAAAAAAAAACTGCTAACAGCATCTCAAGTAACATTCTTTCTTTTCCCTTCTTAGAAAAATGCTGAGCAGAGAAACAATGAAGAATTCCTT
>NW_007230000.1:0-4578 GCF_000164805.1 Carlito syrichta | reverse complement strand
CTCTTGGCAGTGTAGATTTTGATGACCCAGAAGGTGGTTTGTGTATATTTGCAAGCATTTGAGATTTCTAGGAAAAGATGTCTCTGGTTTGCTGTTTGTGCAGGAATGGTCCATATATGTGAAAGGAACTTACAAATAGAGAAGTTGAATGAAGCCCAGGAACATGTTCACATGTGGTAGTATAATGACTAGCAGGAAGTCACAGTCTCAGAGTCACAGAGACCTACATTTTTACAATTCTCCCCTGGTCTTATTCCTGTTTGCAGTCCACTGGGGCTTGGCATCATTACTGTCTTGCTCAGATATCCTGAGTTCTACTGATGGTAATTCCAGTTGTGATTATTTGATTTAATGAATGTTTCCTCTGATTAACAAATTCTAAAGGTGCCTGCTCTGCCATCTTACTGGTTTTTGAAATTTAGTTTCTAGATTCATCACATTTTAGTAGTTGAGAGTTCTTTCTATAGTAGATATCCATCCAGCAATATATATATGCCTTGCAATGATTTTCTCCCAGTGGGTGTGCTGTCTTTTCATGTTTTCACAGAGGCTTTAGGAGAGAAGCTTTACAATTGAATAATGTTCCATGGTTGTTTTATGGTTTTGTTTGGATGGTTGTATATAATGAAACTTTGCCAAACACATAGGTCACATCTCTAGGAATTATTCCTTGATGTTTTATTAATTTTATGTTTTCTTCTGAGGTATTTTTTTAATGGGAATTGAATTGATTGGCTACAGTTGACCCAAGGCATTTGTTGGAAAGACTATCTTGAATGACTGTATTTCCTGTCCACCTTTGTAGCACATATATGTATGGGTCTAATTTGTGGACTACTACTTGTTTTACATTGGTCTGATTATTTACATTGATTTGTACCCACAGTGTTTTGTTCACAGCATAACAAGGTTGGCCAATCAAGCAGTCTTTGTTGTGTGTGTGTGTGTGTGTGTGTGTGTGTGTCCGTGTGTTTTTTTCTTTTTTTCAGAGTTATTTCTAATTTAAACACAACTATTACTTTTTTTGAATTTGCTTGTGAATTTGAGAGTCAACTTGTCAATTCATGCTCTCAAGTATTTTAAAGCCTAGTGGGATTTTCGATTGGGATAACATTGAATCTATAGATCATTTTCAGGGAGATTTAACATCTTACCTATGTGGAGGGTTCATGTACTTTATGTACTTAAGAGGCATGTACTTAGGGTTCATTCAATTTCTCACATTATATGTGCCTTTCACATTTACAGAGCATTCCATTCAGAACAGCAAACTACAGACACGTTTTTCCTAGGCATCTTAAATGTTTGCCAGTATTTAGAAAACCTTCTTGGTCATCAAATAAGGCTTTGTACACTTAAAAGCACTGCAGTCATACAAGAAGTATAGTCTGACCACCACGTGATTCATTGAAAATCAACAGCAAAATTTCTCTGGACCATCTCATAACGTTTGCCAAAGAAACAAAACACTTGTAATTAAGACATGGTTTAAAGATGACACAACAATGGCAATTAGATAGTGTTTTGTGTTTTTTTCTCCTTTTTTTTCTTTTAAAGATGTGGGGTACAATTCAGTGTTAGGTATACAATGTTGATTATGCAGGTACCCTTGTTGATGAAGTGTGCCCCTGCCTTCCCTGGCAGTTTCCCTCAACTGCCAATCCGACTCCCCGACTTCCCTGGCAGTTTTTTATTACTGCCAATCCCTTTCTTATAGCATTATAATAATTGTTCAAGGTCTGCTTATGGGTGAGAATATATGGTACTCTGTTCTTTGTTTCTGTGATAGATCACTGAGTATGACAGACTCTAAATCCATCCAAGTTGCTGCAAAGTCCACGTTTGTCCTTCTTTATTCATAATAGTCCATTGTGTATATGTACCACATTTTTGTTTTTTTTGAGTTGGAGTCTCACTCTGTCGCCCAGACTGGAGTGCAGTGGCCACTCCCAGCCACCGCAGCCTCGACCTGCCGGGCTCCGGTGATCCTTCCACCTCAGCCTTCCACGTAGCTGGAACTACAGGCGCACACTACCACGCCCGACTGATTTTTTGATTTATTGTAGAGATGAGGTCTCGCTGCCCAGGCGGGTCTCGAACCCGCGGGCCCAGGCAATCCACTCACCTCAGCCTCCCAAAGGCACGGGATTACAGGCTGAGCCACCGAGCCTGGCTTGTACCACATTTTTAAAATCCAGTCTAGCTTCGTTGGGCAGCATGGTTGGTTCCATGTTTTGCTATTGTGAATAGAGCTGCAACAAATATACATGTGCAGGTAACTTTTTTGTAAAATGATTTGAGTTCCTCTTGGCATATTCCCAGTAGAGGAATTGATGAGTCATATGGAATTCAATTTCTAGTTCTTTCACAAATTGCTACACTATCTCCAACGAGGTTGCAGTAGTTTGCATTCCCAATAGCAGTGTAGGAGTGTTCCTTTTTCTCTGCATCCTCGCCAGTATCTGTTGTTTTTTGTTTTATTAATGATGGCCATTCTTACTGGAGTTAGGTAATATCTCAATGTGGTTTTGTCTGTATTTCTTTGTTGATTAGTGATGCTGAGCACTTTTTCATGAGACTGTTGTCTGCCCGTATATCTACTTTTGAGAAGTGTCTATTCATGTCTTTTACCCACTTTTTAATGGGGCTCTTAGTTTTTTTTTTCTTTTGGTGTGTTTGAGTTCCTTGTAGATCCTAGATGTTAGGCCTTTGTCAGATATACAGTTGGCAAATATTTTTTTCCCATTCTGTGGGATGTCTCCCTGCTCTCTTGATGGTTACTTTTGCTTTGCAGAAGCTCATCAGTTTGTTGAGGTCCCACTTCTCTATCTTGTTTCTTATGATATGGGCATTTAGGGTTCTGATCAGAATTGGTTGCCAGTTCCGATTTCCATAAGAGTGTCTCCTGCATTTTCTAAGATTCTTAAAGTTTGAGGTTTTACATTTAGGTTTTTGATCCAGTTAGAGTTACTTTTTGTGCATGGTGATAGGTAGAGGTCCAGTTTCCATCTTCTGCATATGATCAGCCAGTTTTCCCAGCACCATTAATGACTAGGTTCTCCTCTCCCCATTGGTGGTTGTTGGAGGCTTGTCATAGATGAGTTGGTTGAGAAATCGAGGTTTTGTTTCCAGAATCTCTATCCTATTCCATTGGTCTGTATGCCTGTTCTTGTACCAGTACCAGGCTGTTTTGATTACTGTAGCCTTATAGTAAAGTTTGAAGTCTGGACATGTGAGACCTTCAGTTTTGTTTCTTCTGCTAAAGACTGTTTTGTCTATTCATGGTCACTTATGTTTCCATATTAATTTCTGATTTGTCATTTCCAGGTGTGAAAAAAATGCTGTTGGTAATTTAATGGGTATTACATTGATTCTGTAGATTATCTTTGGTAGATTGGACATCTTAATGTTGATTCTTTCTATTCATGAGCATGGAATATTTTTCCATTTGTTCATGTCTTCTTGGATTTCTTTTGGCAGTGTTTTGTAGTTTTTATTGTAAAGATCTTTCACTTCTCTGGTTAGGGAAATGCCAAGGTATTTCACTTTTGTGTGTGGTATTGTGAATGGGATTGTGCTTTTTATTTGGTTCTCCACCTGTTTGTTGTTTGTGTATAAGAATGCAACTGTCTTTTGCATGTTTATTTTGTACTCTGAGACTTTGCCAAAGTTGATTTTTGACAGAGTCTCTTGGATTTTCATATCATGAGCAGAGAGGGATAACTTGACTTCTTCTTTTCTTATTTCAATACTCCTGATTTCCTTCTCTTGTCTAATTGCCCTAGCTAAGACTTATAGCACAATGTTGAGCAAGAGGGGTGAGAGTAGGCAGCCCTTGTCTTGTTCCAGTTTTCAGGGGAAATGTTTCCAGTTTCTGTCCTTTTAGCAATATGTTAGCTGTGGGTTTATCATAAATGGCACTTAGTACTTTAAGGTATGTTCCTTCTATACTTAGGTGTTTGAGGGTTTTTATCAAGAAGGAGTGCTGGATTTTGTCAAAAGTTTTTTCTGCATCTAATGAGATAATCGCATGGTTCTTGTTTTTATATCTGTTGATGTATTTAATTACATTTCTGGTCTTGAAAATGTTGAACCAGCACTTCCTCTTGGGAATGAAGCCTACTTGGTCATGGTGAATGATTTTTGAGATGTGCTTTAGGATCTGATTTGCTAGAATTTTGTTCTGAGGATGTTTTCATCTATGTTCTCATGGAATATTGACCTGTAGCTATCTTTTTTTGTTGGATCTTTATCCAGTTTGGGTATCGGTGTGATGTTAGCTTTGCAAAATGATTTGGGGAGAATTCCATCTTTTTTGCTTGTGTGGAATACTTTCAATAGGATTTGTATCAACTCTTCCTTGTATGTTTCGTTTTGTAGAATTCTGCTGGAAAGTCATCTAGTCCGGGGCTTTTTTATTTTTTTATTTATTTTTTGCTAGGTAGCTTTCATATGACAGAGTCAATTACTTGGGTTTTTATTGGTCTATTTAATGTCTCAATGTCTTCTTATTTCAACCTGGGGAGGTTATGTGATGTCAGAAAGTCCTCCATTTCATTTAGGTTATCAAGATTGTGT
>NW_007229999.1:0-3845 GCF_000164805.1 Carlito syrichta | reverse complement strand
GACCAAGTGCATTCTATTCCCCACTCTTTACTGGTCCTTTTCTGGCCAGACCAACTGGCATCTTTTGTTTGATGTTGCCATGGACGCCGAATTCTTTCTGTCACTGAGTTGTTTCTGACTGCCAGGTACAGATGCAGTGGAGCTCTGTGAGCGAGGGAGTCCCATCCCATCATCTGCCCTTTCTATGGGCTCATGTTGCCCTCGCATCCTCACTCGAGAATGAAAAGAAGGCAGAGCTTTCGAGGGAGGGCGAGTGTGGTGGTAGGCCGAGAGGTGGGGCTGCCTGGGGTGGCATGGAGGTGGTTGAATGTCTTCAGACAAGTTTGCTGGTGCCCAGCTGCCGGGGACCACTAATGAACACTCTTTTCCCCTCCCACGACCTCCCAGAGTCTCCCGAACCTCAGGAAATTGGGAGCACAAGTGGATGTATTGCCAGGAAGTGGAAATCCTGTTGCCAGCCACGACTGTGGTGAAGGCTTGAGTTTACAGGCTTGATTTTGGGAAGTAAAAATACAAAGAAATGAAAAAAGAGCCGTACTCAGAATCTTGGACAGTCTGGAAAAAAAAAAAACTGCTAACAGCATCTCAAGTAACATTCTTTCTTTCCCTCTTAGAGAAATGCTGAGCAGAGAAACAATGAAGAATTCCTTCTCCATCCCACTTCACTGCTGCCCCCTGCCCCTTCCCAGCTTCAGTGACCCTAGGACCACCAGTCCCACCTACAGGTAAGCAAGTCCAGGGCTTGCAGTGAGGAGAAAATCCAAGAGATCTGTGCCTGATTCACATCCACAGATGTGCCTGGACCTCAATTCTAAACACAAAGTGCTACACTGTGAACTTTGGATTTTTGTTTTTTCTTTTTAATTTTTATTCTAAAGATGTGGGATTCAGGGTTAGGTATACAAACATTGATCATGGAGGTACCCTCGTTGATGAGGTATGCTCCTCCCTCCCCTAGCAGTATCCCTCAACTGCCAATCCCACCCCTCCCCCAAACTTTGGGATTTCTACTGCCACTGTGCATGAGATGCTACAACCTCGAATGTGTGAAATGACTTGTTGTCTGTGGCTTAGTGTCCAAAGCTCAGGATCAACATTGAGGCCCAGTTGGGTCTATTTTTAGTGTGTTAATAAGAGAAGTCATTTTCCATGTGTTTTCATTTATCTTTCTTTGCCAGGTTAAGGGGACTGTGGCACAATTTATTTGTGCCTTGTCATAGTCCTCTCATTATTCCAGATGAACTTAACCCTATCTCACGTGGTCCTATCTTTTTGTTTTCCTGTGACTTCTGATTTACTTGCATGACATGGACCCATTGTGTCCAATGGCGAGGGAGGCATTTCTGTTTTCTCTCATGCCTTTGATTTGTCGTCCTTCAGCATGCTGAGTTTATCACCTCCTCTCCTCTGACCTGTAGTATTTCTGTTGAGGAGTCTCCTACGAGGCGAGTTTTACCCTTCTTAATGTGTATTTGCTACTTTCCTCTTGCTGTCTCAAGATCCTCTCTCTGTCTTTGACCTTGTAGAGTTTGCTTATAACTTTTATTGGGGTGTTCTTAATTACACAGCATCTTACAGGCAACATTTTAGCTCCCTGTTCCTGAATATTGGTACCTTTCTGTAGGTTTGAAAAGCTTTTGGTTCCATTTTTTAGGTAAGTTTGCTACTTTTCTTGTATTCTCTAGTCACTTGTGGATGAAGAAACACAACAGAGTACTCTCTTGATTTTGTCTTCTAGAAATCTTAAGTTTTCTTTATTTCTTCTCACTCTTTTTTCCTCAGCTTACCTGTGTATTTGGGTAGTCAGATTTCAACTCAGTAGGTTTTCTTGTTTCTGAAGAGTTGAGTTGTTGATGCCCTCTCTTGCATTTTTCACACCACTGATTGTACTTTTAAGCACTAGGATTTCTGTTTGAATATTTTCTGTTCCAATTTCTCTGTTTAGTGTCTCTGAACAATTTTTAAATTTTTTTCCCTATGTGTCTTCTTGACGTTTTCTGAGTTTCATTAAAGCAGTTATTTTGAATTCTTTGTTGATTAAATTGTTCTTTTGTATGTCTTTAGATCAATCTATGACACAGTGTTTTTCCATTGTGTGAGGACATGTTTCCTGGGCTTTCATTTTTTTTTAACTTTTAAATTTTTTTATTTTAAAGATGTGGGGTACAATACAGGGTTAGGCATACAAACGTTCATTATGCAGGTACCCTTGTTGATGAGGTGTGCCCCCCAATGGTAATCAACTGCCAATCTCATGACCCCGGCAGTTTTCCACTACTGTCAGTCCCTTTCTTATATTATTATGATAATTGTTCAAGGTCTGCTTATGAGTGAGAACATACTCTGTTCTTTGTTTCTGTGATAGATCATTGAGTATGATAGACTCTAAATCCATCCAAGTTGCTGTGAACACTATATGTTTGTCCTTCCTTATGGCTGCATAGTGCTCCATTGTGTATATGTACCACATTATTTTAATCCAGTCCAGTTTTGATGGGAAGCATGGTTGGTTCCATGTTTTTGCTATTGTGAATAGTGCTGCAATCAACTTGCAGATGCAGGATATCTTTTTGGTAGAGTGATTTGTGTTCTTATTTTTTTAGCCTTCTGTGATTGTAATGAAGCAATTATAGTTGTGCATATTTTGGAATCCATGATTATTTTTATGTTTTGTACATGTGTGACACTGCCCACACACTGGCAAATTAGATATTGAATCCTGTTATGGTAGAATGGGTTTGTTTTTGACCATTCTTATTCAGTGGGCTTTCAAAGAAATTCTGAGTGGACTGATCTTTGTGTATCATTTCAACACTAGCATGTACCTCAAACCTAGCTGAGGTGAGTCTCCAGCTTTGATACAGTGTTTGAACTAGATGGATGTGCCTGTGAAAGAATCACAGGGGACATCCAGTCTGTGTGGGACAGTAGGTCAGTTTCACCCATCCAGAAGAAATGTGGAATGTACTTCCCACAGCATAGCAACTAGGTGTGACTTCTCTGCTTAGTGTGGTGTCTTCTCCAGAAGGAATGGGAGCCACCACCAACTTATGTGTGCTGGCTCCTGCTAGCCTGAAGCTCCTCTTTGTCCTAGTTGTCCTCAGGTGGTTGAGCTCCATTGGAACTGGAGGTGCTCCCATGGGCTGGTAGATGATTGTGTTCCTCTTCTGGGATGCAGGTTGCTGTGGAAACATGATGTCTGCCTCCAGCTCACTCTTGGCAGTGTAGATTTTGATGACCCAGAAGGTGGTTTGTGTATATTGCAAGCATTTGAGATTCTAGGAAAAGATGTCTCTGGTTTGCTGTTTGTGCAGGAATGGTCCATATATGTGAAAGGAACTTGCAAATAGAGAAGTTGAATGAAACCCAGGAACGTGTTCACATGTGGTAGTATAATGACTAGCAGGAAGTCACAGTCTCAGAGTCACAGAGACCTACATTTTTACAATTCTCCCCTGGTCTTATTCCTGTTTGCAGTCCACTGGGGCTTGGCATCATTACTGTCTTGCTCAGATATCCTGAGTTCTACTGATGGTAATTCCAGTTGTGATTATTTGATTTAATGAATGTTTCCTCTGATTAACAAATTCTAAAGGTGCCTGCTCTGCCATCTTACTGGTTTTTGAAATTTAATTTCTAGATTCATCACATTTTAGTAGTTGAGAGTTCTTTCTATAGTAGATATCCATCCTGCAATATATATATGCCTTGCAATGATTTTCTCCCAGTGGGTGTGCTGTCTTTTCATGTTTTCACAGAGGCTTTAGGAGAGAAGCTTTACAATTGAATAATGTTCCATGGTTGTTTTATGGTTTTGTTTGGATGGTTGTATATAATGAAACTTT
>NW_007229998.1:0-4121 GCF_000164805.1 Carlito syrichta | reverse complement strand
CACACAGCAGTAGGTGACTTGCAGGTGAGCCAGCAAAGCTTCATCTGCTCCCCATCCCTCACATGACTGCCTGATCACTGCCCTCTATCAGATCAGTGGCAGCATTAGATTCTCACAGGAGCATGAAACCTATTGTAAACTGCCCATGTGAGAGATCTAGTTGCACACTCCTTGGGAGAATCTAATGCATGATAATCTGAGGTGGAGTGGAGGCAGTGATGCTAGTGCTGGGGAGTGGCTGTAAACACAGATTAACATTAGCAGTGAGGCTGGACTGCACCTTTCCTCCACCTCATCCATGGAAAAATTGTCTTCCATGAAATTGAGTCCCTGATGTCAAAGAGGTTGGGCACCACTGTTCTAGAGCCTCTGGGTGCAGGGTCTTGCAGACATCTTGATTTTGGCTAGTGACACCCATGTTTGATGTCTGACTTCCAGAAATGTAAGATAATCAATGTATGTTGTTTCGAGCCACTAAGTTTGTGGTAGTCTCGACAGCGGCCATAGGGAACTAGTTCAATCTTCCATTGAATTGGAAATGAAAGACAGAAGGTTCTACAGACACACACATATGATAAAATGTTTAGAAAACCCACAGCTCTTAGAATGAGGTCTAAGCTCCAGAACAAAGACCCTATGCACTCCATGCCCAGCCCACACTGGTCCAGCTGTGTCACTGTTCACAATTCTTCCTCATCAATGTTCTGTTCCAGGGGACTCTGAGGGAGGCAAGGTCTGCCTCAGGATGTTACCAGAATCCCAGCAAGAGATACCAGCATAGAACTGGGCATGTAGAAGACGTGTGTGATTTATAGGGCAGTCCTGCGGCATAGGCCAAGGGCAGCCAGAAAACCTGAGCATAGGAGGCATGGTTGAAGCTGACTCCATGGTCTAGATGGAGATCTGGGGTTCTCAACACTCCCTTTGAAGACTCCAGCATCCCCTGTCTTTGTCTGATAGCACCTCCTCTGTGTAAACCTATCTCCCATCCACCTGCATTGCAGTCATTTCAGTCCTCATGTCTGTCCCACGGGAGACCATGCCCATCTGTTCTCACATGGGAAGGCAGGAGCTGAAGAGCAGAGATGCATCTGGAAGCCAGCTGACACCACTCAGGGACTCCAGAGCCTTGCAGACTTCTGGTGAGCTGTAACTGCCTCTTGCATGGTGGCCATGCGAACAACTCTGCAGGAGGCAGGCCTAGTCCCCTCTTGACTCAACAGCCCTCATGTTCTTGGAGGGACTCTGCAAGGTTCCCTTGTGCAAGCAATCTTGTTGCCCCATTTGTCCTGGCTGCCTCCTCCAGAGCCCTTGTTTCAATCCTGGCACTTGCAAGAGCCCCTGTACTGACCAACATCAAGCCGATGAGGGGGTGCAGCCAGGCAGAGTCCCCTCCCCATGCTGTAGGGACTCCAGGTGCTGTGGCAGTGAAACCTCTCAGATGAGCCGAGGGAGCTCTGAGGGGGTAGTTTCCTGCCTAAATCAATCAGCTAGTAAGTGGCCCACTCAGGATTTGATGCTGTTCTACCTGATGCTAGCTGACATCCCTTTGCTGCCAGAACAATTCCTAGCTGTGCTGTGATAGCCTCTGTAGCCTGGCTGCCTCCTCCCTCTCTGGGTCCTGAGATCCTCCAGAGAGCACCCGCTACCCTCAACTGCCTACTCCACAGGAATGTAGGGAGCAGCAGGCAGGTGTGCACCAGAACTTAGGGGCTGCTGGAGATCAGGCCCCATGCATGGTGCCAGCTGAGAGTGGGATCTTGCCAGGCTTAGCTGGACCAGGCTCTCAACTCAGCAGTATCTTAGACAAGTGCCTCCCAGCTGCGTGAGGGACCTGGGCGAGGCTCTGAGAGAATGCTGAGCTCTAAATCATCCTAGCCCCCAGCAACAAAAGGAACAGAAGCCGGCAAAGTCAAATCACATTCTGTTCAGAGCCACCATCCATCAAGACAAGGGATTAATTCCATGTTGAAGATTAAGGTCCCAGAGACCCTGAAACTAATGTCTCTTAAAAGATGCTAGATTTGTATAATGTGCCAAGACTGCACTGGAGGGGAGTGGCCAGGTCCTCAGGGAAGCCATTTCTATCTTACCTGATCTGCCCATGTGGAACCCAAAGACAGACTTGAGGTGGAGGCAGGACCAGGAACAGAACCCACGGTCATGGGGTGCTGACCATGTGCATTGTGCCTTGCAGGGCCTCTCCATGTATGACTACTAATGAGACGTGTTGGAGGAGCTGAACTTGGGGGACTGTGGGTGAAGTGCACAGCTTGGACTGGGTCTGGGAGCTTCAGGAGTCCTGCCTCTGATCCCAGCACCCTGCCTTAGAGCCTGGGCTGTGACCCTGAGTCCGACTTGCAATGTGGCCTGATGGGGGAACAGTGCTCAGATGTGCCCAGTTGGCCCCTGCGGGGGGGGAGGGGACGTAGCTGTGTAGCAAAAAATGAACCACCCTACTGGGAGCATTCTTAATCCCCCCATAACATCCCTCTGGTGGTTTACATATATATTTGGAGGTGATGTCTCTCTCTCCCAGGCTGGAGTGTAGTGGCTCAACAATGCACTGCAATCGCAAACTCCTAGGCTCCAGTCATCTTCCAACCTCAGCCTCTGGGGTAGCTGGGACCACCATGCCCACCTAAGTTTTTCTATTTTTTGTAGTGATGGTGTCTCATTACATTGCCCAGGTTGGTCTCAAACTCCTGGCCTCAAGCAATTCTCCTGCCGTAGTCTCCCAAAGCACTGGGATTACAGGCATTAGCCATCAAGCATGCCCCTTGATGGTCACTACATGGAGATATTTCCTCCCTATATGTTCAAGTGAAACAGAGACACCAAGAAAATGGGCAATTTATCATCACTGGACTTGGTGGCCATGTGTCCACATGTCCCCAGAGGATGTTCTTCTCATAGGCATCAGGGTCACAAGGTCCCTCCTAGTCCAGGACAAAGGACAGCCTCCTTCCCCCAGCCCCCTCACTCCCAGGAGAGTCCAGAAGCAGGGCAGCCCCTCCCTGGGGTGGCTGGGGAGACGGGGTGTGAGGACCCCTCTGGCTTCTAACTGTCCCAGCCTCCCCAGGGAGGACCAGCTGGAGGGAACAAAGATGCACTGGTGGAGGTGTAAGTAGGGAGCACTTACTCTCAAAACCTCAGAGAACTGATTTTCTTTGGGAATGAGGGGGGGCCATTAGCAGAGGATCAATTCGATCCAGAGACCTGGGACATTCCAGAGCCCTGTAGAAGAAAATGGCTGTGTTTATGAGCTTGATGTGGCAGAGCCTTCCTCTCCTACCTACGCTGCCCAGCCCTCTCCAAGACCTGCCTATTGATTAGGACTCCCAGACACCTCCCAGTCCTTGCCTTCCTGGCACCACCTGCCTCACCCGGGTGACTGGGGACCCAGCTGACCTCTGACTCACTCCCCAGGCACAGCTTTGCCCAGCATTGCCTACTCCCTCAGACTCAAGGGCTCCTGCAGGTGTGGCCTGCAGTGGGAGCCCCTGGACAAAGGCCCTGCTGTCTAGCAACCCACCTCCGGGAGGAGGAGTGATGGTGAGGTCAGACGGATGATAAAGAAAGATGAGAAAAGTAACCATATCGGGGGACAGGATTGAGAAAGACAGCATGGGGGGTTGGAGAGGCAGTGGGATTCTGTGTCACAGACAGAGTGGCAGGAAGGCCCCTGGACAAGGTGATGTTTCAGCAGAGCCTGAAGGAAAGGAGAGAGACTGTGTCTAACTTGGGAAGGCATTTGTACTGGGCTGAGGTAGTGTCCCCACATTCATGTCCACCTGAAACTTCAATTGTGGCCGTATTTGGAAAGAGGGTCTTTTCAGGTGTACTCAGGTTAAGATGAAGTCCTGGGGCTAGGGTGGGGTTGAATCCAATATGACTGGTGTCATCACAATTTGGAAATTGGACACAGAGACACAAAGACACACAGGCACACATGGGAAAGAACAGTGTGAAGAGGAAACAGAGGACAACACAGCCGCAGGTCAGGGGACAGCAGGGACTGCGGCAGCCACCAGATGTTGGGAGAGGGTCAGGGAATGGAGGCTACTTTGAGCCTCCAGAAGGAACCAGTCTTGGACTTCTGACCTCCAGAACTGTGAGCG
>NW_007229997.1:0-554 GCF_000164805.1 Carlito syrichta | reverse complement strand
CAGATGGTCTACACAGAGGCCAGAGTGACCCAACTCCAGAGGCTTAGAAGGCCACAGAGCTGGAAGGTCACAGGCACAGCTTCAGTGGGGCTGCCATGGCCTGGGTCTCTTCCAGACACTGAGTGGGAAGCCTTACTCAGTCCCCACCCCAGATGATGGCTTTCTATGCCAACGAGAAGACTGAGGTGAAGTGACTTGTCAGGGGGCAGAGCTAACAGAGCTGGATTCTTTCTGACTCTCATTTTACCAGCTTCTAGCTTTGCGGGAGGGTAGGGTAATGGTACTTCTGGTTGGCTGTGTTTCTTGAGGTCTTTAAGTGATACAAGGTGGGACCTCTGCAATGGCTCCTGTCCCCACCAGTGGAAATTTTAGAATTTGTTTTTAGCTGTGCAGGCTGAATGGGACCCGTGTCTCTGAAAGCACCTGTCACTCTCCTGGCAGACAGGGCTGCCTGTGCTCCTCTTGGCTTGTGGAGCCTTGCGACCCTCCCTGCTTTCATAGCTGCTTTCACAAACCTGCCACTGGGCACACTTACAAGAAGGGAGACTGTGACA
>NW_007229996.1:0-536 GCF_000164805.1 Carlito syrichta | reverse complement strand
CTGAATAGCTCCTCCTCTCCCCATTGGTAGGTGGTGGAGGCTTTGTTGAAGATGAGTTGGTTGAGAAATTGAGGTTTTGCTTCTGAAATCTCAATTCGATGCCATTGGTCTATATGCCTGCTCCTGTACCAATACCAAGCTGTTTTGATGATTGTAGCTTTATAGTAAAGTTTGAAGTCTGGTAATGTGATACGACCTGATTTTTTTTTTTTTTTTTTTGCTGAGGATTGTTCTGACTATTCTTGGTCATTTGTGTTTCCCTATGAATTTCTGTATTGTTTTTTCTAGGTCTGAAAAGAATGTTGCTGGTAATTTGATGGGTATTGCATTACATTGCCTTAGGTAGGATGGGCATCTTCACAATGTAAATTCTTCCAATCCATGAGCATGGGATATTTTTCCACTTGTTTGTGTCATCTTTGATTTCTTTGAGCAGTGTTTTATTGTTTTCATTGTAAAAGACTTTCACATTTTTTGGTTAGGAAGATGCTGAGGTATTTCATTTTTTTTGTGGCTATTTGTGAATGGAATTATGC
>NW_007229995.1:0-487 GCF_000164805.1 Carlito syrichta | reverse complement strand
GAGGAGATAACATCTCTGTTATTAATGAAATCAGGAGATGCATTGCAACATCTGTATTGCTGGGATTGAAGAGAAAGAAAGACATTGTGCAGAGAAGTTTGCATGGAACCTTTTACCAAAACCTCCCAGTGACCTTCAAAGTGTGGCTTATATTTGAGAAACTTTCTCAGCAGATGGCAGCACCAGGAGAAGCATCTAGGGGCAGCCCAGTCTCTCACATCTGCTTCCTTGGGTAGTTTATGTGATGGCTTTAAAACTGTGGGAGGGAAACTTTTATTTTGTTGACAGTAGTAAGTTGCAATACCTTCAGGTTGCAGGTTGCTGATAGTGAGAGAATAATCTGTCCCAGACCCACTGCCACAGAACCTTTGTGGGAGCACAGATTGCAAATTAGAAGCATAATATATCAGAAGATTAGGAACTTTTCCTGGTTTCTGCTGATACCGGTTTAAATAATTGCTAATGTCTTGACTCACCTGGCAAGAGA
>NW_007229994.1:0-396 GCF_000164805.1 Carlito syrichta | reverse complement strand
CAGTGTGTTTATTCCTAAAAACTCTAAATATCAACCTCCGATATGATCCCGCAATCTCCCTTCTGGGAATATACCCTGAAGAACTCAAATCACTTTATAAAAAAGATACTTGCACACGTATATTTATCGCAGTATTGTTCACAATAGCAAGAACATGGAAGCAACCATGCGGTCCATCAAAAGAGGACTGGATTTTTAAAAATGTAGTACATATGCACAATGGAATACTATGCAGCCATAAAAAGAACAAAATCATGAATTTTGCAGCAACCTGGATGGAACTAGAGTCTATAATACTGAGTGTTCTTTCACAGCAACAAAGATCTGAGTATCACATGTTCTCACTCATAAGTGGACCTTGAACATCTATCATAATACTATAAGAAAAGGATTGAC
>NW_007229993.1:0-4247 GCF_000164805.1 Carlito syrichta | reverse complement strand
CCAGAATTGGTGGTTTTTGTAAGTTGTGGCCTCTTTGACAACTTGTCGTGAGTGTTGCTTTCCTGACAGCCCCAGAGCTCTTCAGTTTCCTCTAGGAAAACATTGAAGGAAGGGTCTTCAGGCAGGCTCTTAAGTGTAGTTGTTGGCATCATCACGCTGAATTAATAGGCTTAATTTGAACATTTATTCACTCTTTGAAGAAATAGTCATGGAGTGCTGTGTAGCAATACTATGTTAAACTCTGGAAATAGAGAATTGAATAAGATGGCAATGCCCTGCACTAATGGGACTTACAATCTGGGGGGGGGGCCAGCCCCTGCAAATTTTGGGGAGATTTAGGAGGTCCCTTGGAAGGTGTGGCAGCATCGGTGAATATTCCGGAGAAATAAAGAGAAAGAAAGAGAAAGGGGGGAGAAAAAAAGACTAGACTCTGTCTATCGCAGAAGCTGATCCTGTAGTAGGGATAGATATTAAAAGAAAGAAAGATGGAGAGATAGATATAAAGAGGAAGACAGAGAAAGAAAGAAAGTGGACAACTGTTCAGTGAAATGAGCAGAAGCCATTTATTGAAAGTTACAGCAGGTATTTATCCCCAAATTTTACACAGAAAGTCTCACAAGTCTTTCACGTGAACACAAAGCCAGGTGCAGGAGGGGCGTCCCCCACCCGAAGATGTTTCTCAGGTATGAGGAAGGACAAATCCCAAGATTGTCTTATTGTTCCCTTTGCTAGTTAATGCTCTTCAAAAGCAGTGTAACAATCCTTACTAGCCTAATGATGTTCTGATAATCAATAACTTCTGAAGCTCATGTGCACACAACACCCATGATGACTAACTTAAATCTTATTACCTTTCTATTCTATGCTACTGTTACTTACACAATGCTACGGAAGCTTAAGCCAACTCCTAAAGAATGTGGTCCAGTCCAAAGACACGCTGGGCTCTACAGGATGTGGCCCAGTCCAAGGTTCACGGTGGGCTACTTTTTGGAACAATAGACTACAATCTCTTAACAAAATGGCTATTCTAAAGTCCTATATATCTATCCTAATTTCTATGAAAGTTTCTAATTCCTAATCCTAATATATAAAGCTGATCATCAGCAACAAAGCTTCTAAAAATGAAACCCAAATATAAACTGTAAATGTACTAAGGCCAAAACCACAATAGTAGAAAATGGAGACGATGAAATTTCTAAAGTTAATTGTATTCTTATTAAACCTCAAAATATCATGATTGATCATGTTTGAACTAACATGATTCCCTGATGTTAGCATGACCTATTCTACAATACTTTCTATGAATAAAATAAATTCAATTTCTATAATAGGTAGAAAAACCCTACACTAACTGTAGCTAAATCCGGCCTAAAAGAATGCAACCAGTCCAAAGTACACACTGGACCCTCAGGAATGTGGCCCAGCCCAAACTTTGTGCTGGGCCATTTCTGATAACTCTAGATAGTCATCTATACCATTGAAAAGCTGAAAACAGCTCTCCGTAAGTATATACTAATTCTACCAATATACTTTTAAATCTTATAAAGAAGCTTGTACCATATAAAAGGCTCCCAAATGTGACCTGAATTTGAATTATATCTAATTCCTAAGCCGAAACCACAGTTTATGGGAAGCAGGAACAGTGGGTTTCTAGAGTGAGCCATGCCTGTCACAGTCACAGAGCCTTCAGCTTAGGCCAGCAGAGTTCCTTTAGGTTGCTTGTGCTGCATGGTAAAAGGAGGAGGAAAATGGGGTCAATGGCTCCCAAACACATCCTAACAGTCTCGGGGTCCACAGCCCTCCCTGATCCCTAACGCTCAGTGGGCCTCCATGGCCGGCTCCCAACAACAATCCAGTGAGGAAGACAGTGAAGGAGTGATTGCACACATTCTGGGGAAAGAGGGAAACACCAAGTATGGGGTGCTGGAGGTCAGGGAAGGCTCCTCTGAGGAACAGACTTGCAAGGTGATCTCAGGAAAGTGATGGAATTGGCCAAGCAAATGTTGCTGGCAAAGGAAAGGTAGACTGTAAAGTGAAACCTGGGGAAATTTCAAAGAACTGGAAGATTATGGATCCAACTAATGACTCTATGTGTTCAAGATAACTCATCCTACACAAACCATGAAATAACCCAAGAGACTGGGAAAACTATGTCACAGAAGTAGATGGATATGTGACAGAGGCATTGGAGAAATTCAAACATGGAAATAAGGTATTTGGGGTGAATAAAAAATAAATGACTCCAAAAAACCTAATTCTTTAAGCCATCCTGACATAGGGTATGTGTATGTCAGGAGATGTCACTTGGTGACCACCTCTTTTGTGATTTTGGTATGTCTTTCAGGGCCATTAAAACAATTAGTAAGATCAGAGCTATTCCTTCAGGGGACCAAATACCCCATTTCTCTGTAGCAGAGTCCACTGATCCTATTACAGTAACAAGCACCCATCCACCCATTTTTATCAAGTGCCATTTTAAGACGGCATCACCATGCCACCAATGAAATGGATGGCATTCGGTGTATGAGGAGGCTTTTACAGTTGTCTGGCTCAAGTGACAGACAAACAGATATGGAATGCTATGTGATGGGATTGTAATAAAGACCAACTTTATTTAATAACTCACAATGCAATGAGAAGATGAACGAAATTGATAGCCATCAGGCTCTGA
Source organism: Carlito syrichta (assembly GCF_000164805.1). Classification (NCBI taxonomy): domain Eukaryota; kingdom Metazoa; phylum Chordata; class Mammalia; order Primates; family Tarsiidae; genus Carlito; species Carlito syrichta. The sequence goes on along the minus strand of NW_007229993.1, from coordinate 1,576 downwards.
CCTGTGTCCAGCCTTGCCAGTTATCACAAGGGCTGAAGCCTGAATGGTGGAGTGATCTGGATAGACAGAGAAGACCTCTCAGTGAGCATAACAGCACGAGCAAAGGCCTAAAAGCAGATGAGTCAGGAGGAAAAATCTTAACTAAACACACAAAAAAAACAGACTTGGGGCTAGATTGCAGGACAGTCCAGGTACAAAGAGAATCAGGGCCATATTCTAGAAGTTTGGAGAGCAGTTGTAGCATTGCATTCATACAGGAAGGGTCTCTGTGGACTTCTGGGAATATGGTCCTGAGGGTTATTTTGGCTATAATTGGCTAGGAGAATTTAGAGGGACAAGAAAGAAGAAGGAGAGGTAGAGGTTTTAAGGTTGGGGAAACATCCAGAAGGGTAGCGTGGCACCCAGGAGAGGTATCCTGCAACCATGACAAGATCTCGAGTATGGGCGTTCCTATCACCTGGGGTTTGATTCTCGGACCCATGCTTTTCTTGCTATGAGATCTTGAACAAACTCATTCACTTCCCTAAGCCTCAACTTGCATCTTCTATAAAATGTGAATATTTTTTGTGAAGCTTCAATGAATTAATGCTAGTGAAACCACTTGCCCAGTAAGCCCCTTGGCAGGCCCTGGTGCAGTTCTCGAACACCTCAGCCTGCAGCAATGAGTGTTCCCATGGTCCTTCTCTAACAGATCTGTACAGGGAAATCCCTTGATCAGGGATTAGGGATCAGGTCTGTGAGGTGTGCTTTGGGTGGGCCAACCACCAGAGAGGAGCATTCTTGCCACTGAAGAAGTATCTATGGTTATTGAGTGGGATTTTAGAATATTTGAGCACTAGAAAGATTATAACTTCCTCCCTCAACAGGTAATTAAAAATATATAATCACTCTTCAATGACACACACACAAATTACTGATATATGGGAGAGAAAATGTTTTAGATTTTTTTTATTGCAAACTTCCGAGTCATTTCATCAACTTATTAACCAGATCTGGTTTTGCAGGCACCTTCAACATGCACTTGATCTCTAGGGGACAGCCTCAAGCTCACTCTGCCACCCGTCTTTCTCTCTGGACAGTGCTTTCCTGACCTTGCTAATCCCGTGTCATTCAGTCTCTAAACACTTTGTGATTACGTCTATGCTCTGCTCACCCAGAATGTCATCCCAGCATGCTTGGGTGTTGGTGGCTGCTGAGCCACCTCCCCACCTGTCCATTCACACATTGTCCATGCTTCAGTTACACCAAGTTCTTCCTCCTAACAGCAGTGGGTTAAGCCCGAAGATACATGAGACTTGGTTCCGGCTACCCAGAGTTTTCAGTCTCTAGGAAATAGATGCAAGAGTGTTTCACATCTACCCAGGGACAGGAGCATTGAGTAGGAAGAGACAATGGTAAACCTCATGCGAAGGTTCAAGTGTGAGAAGTTCATTGCCAAAGCTGAGTATTCCTGATCAAAAGTCTGGGAAAGCAGTTGCATGAGAAAGTGTCTGGATGGCCCGTGCCCTAGAGACAGTCCCCAAGGCTGTTTGGCAGCAGGGGTCATTGTGCCCAGGTTCTGCCTGATTAGAGACTT
>NW_007229992.1:0-610 GCF_000164805.1 Carlito syrichta | reverse complement strand
TCATTGTATGAAAACCTTTTCCTTTTATGACAATATAAAATCAAATCAGTCACCTCTAAAACATTATTTAATTGAGAAACAAAAAGAGTCTTCATTCCATGGTATACTGATTAGAAATGGAAAGGCCAAAACAACGAACATAAAAGTTACAAGAAATTTAAAAGAATAAAATACAAAAGTTATATATCAATAGGATCAGAAAACAGTCAAGAAATGAAAAGTAATGACCTAAAATTCAAGAGTGAAAGGAACCCTGTGTCATTGGGTTGATGCTTGTCCTGATGGGGGCAAGGCAAGTCCATTCCTCTAGTACAGATTCTTTTTCTTCCCTCCAATATAAGTACCAGCACCCCTAGCTGTGTGTGAGCTCTACAGACCCCTACTCAGTCCTTGTGTCTTGTAAGCAAGATTGGCAGGTGGCCAATCCTCCTGCCATATTTACCAATTTTGTGTTTGGATATAAATTCTGACTTGAAACAGGAAGAGGAACAGCCTTGGGAAAGAAGATCCTGCTGAGCCTTGGAGGTTGCACAAGGCAGCCTCTAACACATGGCCAGTGTTCTTCGTTGGACATGTGTTGGGGTCTAAGTCAGCAGGCAGGCTGGAGTTG
>NW_007229991.1:0-3549 GCF_000164805.1 Carlito syrichta | reverse complement strand
ATAAAAATTCATTTTAGTGATGACCCAGCTGAAAGGAAATTAAATAAAAATAAGTTCATAAGATATAGTATAAGGTTAAGTTTAGCATAGTGTTGAGTTTAATCATTAAGTGAATAATTATATAAAAGGAATTATTAAGCTTATATATGATTAGATTTATAAAATTTATATGTCATGGTAAGGTTTTATAGTTTTATGAATAAGTTTTAAATCAGTTATAGGGCATTATGTTGAATCATATTAGGTTAATAGTACAAATAAACATTAAGCCATTTAAATAAATTTATAGATTGTAGTATAATGTTAAGTTGATAATATTAATCATTAAAGCTATTAGGAGTTATTAAACTAGGATTTAACTTAGAAAAATTTTGTATAAATCAGAGTTTAGAACAAAAAGTACAGCATGAATGGTGTAGAACAAGAAGTACAGCATAAATGATTTATTGAACATTATGGGAAACGGTTTGTAAAATCATTGTTAAAAATCATGCACCTGTTATTTCAATATAAGTTTTGTGAAGCATGTCATGCATCATAAAATTGAATTGTTTACTTGGAACTCGTTAATCTTGTGATGGTCTTGTGATACATAGTTTGTAAAGCACAATACACACCATGGAATTTGTATACCCCCAGCAAGTAATTATCACACTGCTGGAGAGTATAGAAAATGGTATATAAGTTGGAAGGAGTCTGAATAAAATTTGGACTCAGTCCTGATCAGACTGATCCCAGAAGAACTGCCTCTGAGTAGTTTCTTCTCACTGTCTTGACTCTCCGTTGCGGGTCCAACCCTCCCTCATAGATTGGTGCCGGTCACTGACAATAAACAACATTTTCTGGAAAAATCTGAGCAAACAGGCCAATCCCAGATTGAACTGGCATCTCAGTACAATGAATGGAGGAATATCTCAATGCAAAAATGGAAGATAATAATGCTCACATTCTAAGTATGCAAAAGACTGAACAAGAGCTGCAATAATCCTGTGATTCTGTGAAGAATGAAAATTCAAAGCTTCTACAACCTAATCAACATATTCTGGAAAATTCTGAGCAAGTAGGCCAAGCCCAGGTTGAACCAGCATCGCTGTACAATGCTTTGGAGGAAAAACAAACCCAGAAATTGAAGAGAAGAATGCTCACATTCTGAAGAAAGCTGAGCAAGCGCTGAATCTTCCTGTGATGCTCTGATGGATGAAAATTTAAGGATCTGCAGCATAATCAACATTTTCTAGAAATATTGGGGCAACTGGACAAGCACAGGCTTAACTGGCATCTCTGTATAATGCTTTGGAGGAAAAATACATCTCACAAATGGAAGAGAAGAATGCTCTCTTTCAGGGTATGAAAAATGCTAAACAAGAGCTGCAATCTACCAGTGATGTTCTGAAGGATGAAAACTCAAAGCTGCTATAACATAACAAATATTTTCTGGAAAAATGTGAGCAAGCAGACCAAGGCTAGGCTGACCTGGCATCTCGATGTTTGGAGGAAGAAAACAATGCAGAAGTGAAAGAGAGGGAGGCTCACATTTGGGGTATGAAAAAGGCTGAACAAGAGCTGCAATCCACCTGTGATGCTCTGAAGGATGAAATCTCAAAAGTTGTACAACATAGTCAACATCTTCTGGAAAAATTCTGAGCAAGCAGGCCAAGCCCAGGTTCAACTGGCAGCTCAGTACAATTATTTGGAGGAAAAACTCAATGCAGAAATGGAAGAGAAGGATGCTCACATTATGAGTATACAAAAGACTGAGCCAGAGCTGCAACCTACCTGTGATGCTCTGAAGAATGAAAATTCTAAGCTTCTACAATGTAATCAACATCTTTGGGGAAAGTCTGAGCAAGCAGACCAAGTCCAGGCTGAACAGGCATCTCTGTACAATTCTGTGGAGGAAAAGCACATATCACAAATGGAAGATAAGAATGCTCATATTCTGGGTCTGAAAAGTGCTGATCAAGAGCTGCAATCTACCAGTGATATTCTGTTGGATGAAAACTTAAAGCTACTCCAACATTATAAACATCTTCTGGAAAAATCTGAGCAAGAAGGCCAAGCCCAGGTTGAACTAGCATCTCAGTACAATGCTTTGGAGGAAAAATAAGCACTGCAGAAATGGAAGAGAAAGAGGTTCACATTCTGGAAATGAATAAGGCTGACCAAGAGTTGTCATCTGCCTGTAATGCTCTGAAGGATGATAATTCAAAGCTTCTACAGCATAGTCAACATCTTCTGGAGAAGTCAGACCAAGCAGGCCAAGCCAAGGCTGAACTGGCATCTCCGTACAATGCTTTGGAAGAAAAACACAACATAGAAATGGAAGAGAGAATGCTTACATTCTGGGTATGAAGAAGACTGAACAAGAGCTGGATCTGCCTGTGATGCTCTGATGGATGAAAACTCAATGCATCTGCAGCACAATCAACATTTTCTGGAAATGTCAAAGCAGCAGGACAAGCCCAGGCTGAACTGGCATCTCTGTACAATGCTTTGGAAGAAAAACACATCTCACAAATTGAAGAGAAAAATGTTCATATTCAGGGTAAGAAAAATGCTGAACAAGAGCTGCAATCTACCAGTGATGTCCTGAAGGATAAAAAGTTAAAGCTTCTGCAACATAACAAATATCTTGTAAAAAATTCTAAGCAAGCAGGCCAAGCCCAGGCTGAACTGGCATCGCTGTACAATGCTTTGGAGGAAAAACACAATGAAGAAATGATAGATGAAATGAATAACAAACTGATAAGCATGGAAAGCAGAATTAGCCAAGCAGAAGACACAACATCAGAGCTTGAGGACCAAAATACAGAACTAACCCAAACTGTCAAAAACATAGAAAAAAATGTTTAAAAAGACAGAACAAAGATTTCAAGAATTGAGAAATTACTTCAAGAGACCAAATTTAAGAGTAATTTGACTTCCTGAAACAGAAAGTGAAACAGAGGCCACCGTGGAACAAACAATCCATATGATTATTGAAGAAAACTTCCCTCATCTCATCAGTGACCCGAATATTTAAACACAAGAGATTCCAAGAACTCCTGCAAGACAACAAATGAGAAGACCAACTTCCAGACACATAATAATTCACCTAAACAAAGTAGATATTAAAGAAAAAAATCCTAAAGGCAGTAAGAGAAAAAGGCCAGACTACCTACCATGGAAGACCAATTAGAATAGCAGCAGATTTATCTAGAGAAACCCTGCAGGCTAGGAGAGCTTGGAGCCCTATCTTCAATGTTCTGAAAGATAAACATTTCAACCAAGAATAACCTACCCAGCCAAGCTAAGCTACATAAGTGAGGGAGAATTAAAATCTTTCCCAGGCATCCAATCCCTAAGATCTTATGCCGCCATCAGACTACCTCTATAAGAAACACTTAAGAAAGTAGTAAATACAGAAGAAAAGTAAAAAAGAACAGCAACATTCTTCACAAGAGTACAGGAAAAAGAGTAAACCTCGCACCCACCAACTCCAAAACCAAAAGAAAGACAACAAACTAAGAGGAACAAAAACAACAACTCAATGGGAACATTATGATAGGG
>NW_007229990.1:0-3482 GCF_000164805.1 Carlito syrichta | reverse complement strand
TCCCTACTCCCTTGAGTGCTTCCAGTAGGGCCTGTGTTTCAATGCTGGGTCCTATACCGGATCTGTAAAGATTCTTCCTGTCTTGTCTCTTTCTACCCACCTGCCCCATCCTGGCAATGGATCCCTAAAGTGTTTGACTCTCCAAGCATCTCTCAGGGCCACCTTGAGACTTGACCTCTTCAATCATACATAAGGTTATTGAGGGGGGATGGGGAATAGTCAGTGGAAGGAGGTGTTGGCAAGAGGCAATGGCAGTAAGGGGGCATACCTCATATTGCTCTCTGCCTCCCAGCAGTGTCAACTAGATGCCTAGATACTAGACAAAGGTGATGTCACCAAAGCCACGTGAAACTGGGATTTGTGAACCATGATAGGTGATGGCCAAATCACCAGGGTAACTGAGAGTAGTAAGTCCCACTAGGACCACTTTATATAAGGGAAGGGTGTGGGTTATATTCCTAGTTTGCCTCCTCTGAGTACCTAGACCTTGAGCAGTGGAATGGGGATGTTGGAGATGTACCTGTTCAAAGTTATCTTACTAGAAAAACTCCCAGAAGGGTTCTTTACTGAACACAATGAAAGCCATGAAATAATTCATTAAGTATGACAGACTATGTTCATAATGGTTACTGATAACAGTTTCAGTGGCTGACATTATCAAGTGGTTACTAAGTGCCAGGCACTTGACATTTATCCTCCCTCTGAGGAAACCAAGCCATAGAAATACCTTTGTTGGGATGTTAAGCTAATCAAAGCCATAAACAAATATTAAATATGCTTATAAGCAACAAACTCCAAAGAGTCTCCTGTGACTTCTAACATCCTTCTGCATTTTCACCTCACCATGACACTGGTGAGAGCTGGAAACCAACAAGACATGGGTGTGGCTTCCATGCAGCCCTGTCCAGCCCTGTCCAACTCTATGAGTCCCACAGGGAACTACCTCATGCACCAGGTGCCTTCTTACTATGTCTGGTCTTTGAGCCATGGATCTACAAAGCCATACAAATAATGTCCCCCAAAGTCTTTTTAGCTGTTCCTAACCCTCTGCATACTACTTATGACTGTGCCATAAGACCCCCATGCAATAGGCTAAACCAATAAAAAAAAAATCCCTTTTGCAAGTATAAGTTTATTCATGCTGATTTTAGTGATTTTTCCTTTAGAATTTCAGAGACCCTCATGTTATATTAAGGCCTCAACTAGTCTCACAGTATGGAAAGGTTATGTCCTTGCTTAAGTCCATGTATTAAACTCTCTTGGGGGCTATGTGGCAGTAAAGTCTCTGTTCCTCTTGTCTGAGTATTCTGTGTTTGTATTTCTTCTTGTTGCTGTGATGCATGTTCTTGTCCTGTAGCAGTGGGTAGAGCTGTTTGGGAAGAATCACTTCCTGCTTGAAGTCAACCTAAAAGCAAATTCTCCTGTTGTGCAGACACACAGGTGATAGAACCCTTACTATGTAATTCTGAGAGATATCCACACACCCATCCTCCAGTGCTGTGAGACAGTTCGGCTCCATCATTTCCATGAACAATATCCATTAATTACATGGGAACCTCTCCTGAATCAATTATTAGGCTCTTGCTGTGAGCAAGACAAGGTCTTTTTCCTTTGGGAGCTGACAGATCTTTAAAGATCTGGAAAATTATATTTCTGAAAAAGTGCTTTTAGTTAAGGCAATTTAAGTTGAATTTGATTTTCCTATGCAAAATTAATATAAGTTTTAAGGAGATTTACAAACACTGCCTCATTTCATCTTAAAAAGTCTATAAAATAGGCATAGAGCTTATTCCCATGTTTTAGTCAAGAAAAGTGAGGCACAGAGTTTACACCACATGCACCAGGTCCCTGAGCTCATGAGCCAGAATCTCAGGACAGCCCCAGGTAACTGGACTTCATGCTGCAGCAGAGCATGACCAGTGCTCCACATCTTAGAGGTGATCACACATACCACAATATATCTCTTCACAGGATTACCTTTCTGGATGCAGATCAAGTCATGGAAATCTTACATCTCTCTACTCAATCCATCTTCTAGAGAAAGAGAACCCTTCAAAACACAGATCAGGCCAAGTGTCTCTGCTATTTTCAGACCTTTTATGGCTCCTTGGTGCTTACAAGAATAAAGTCCAAACTTCTTTGCATGGTTTCCATACAGGGGCAATTCATCACCATGCCCTCCTTTCCTCTCCAGCCTCATTTTAAGCTTCTCCCCACCGTCAACCTATCCAATGTGCTGTTTTCAATCTCTTGTCCATGTTCTCTCTCACTCTCTCTCATCTCCAAGCATTCGCATGTGCTATTCCCTGTCCCCTAAATCATATTTTGTCCTTCAAGTGTTATCCTATGACACTTCTGGGAAGCCTTTCCTGTACGTGGTAGGCAGGACCTTGCCTTCCTCTATATGTCCTTTCTTCTTTCACTCATCTACTATAATTATTGTAATTATTTGTTGATTGTCCATGACACTAGTCTCCATAAGGGAAAAGACTCTGACTTCATCACCATAGAATTCTTACCCATATGGATCGGCAGCACCTAGACAGAGTTTAGCATATCACAGAGCTCAGAGAATGTTTGACTGAATGAATGGGAAGAAGAGTGGGAGGGTGAGAAGGCAAGTCAGAGGAGAAGACTCATTTCCCTAATGTCTGCAAACTCTGAGGCAAGACCGCCTTGTCACTTCAGGGGAACACAGTTCTCAGAAAGCACCAGAAATTTAAAATTTCCCAAATTTAAATTTGACACCAGAAGATTGGGTAGGAATAGATTCAGAGCCACCACATTAAAGAGGCTGATCTTCAAGGCTGGCTGAGTACCAACTCCTGAGGCTGGAGGGTGAGGCTTACAGAGAATGAGGCTGGACCCTCAGAGGCAGGCTCTGAGACTGGAAGAGAAGTGGTGGGAGGTTCTATGTCCAGGATGATATGCCTAGAGCATTTATTTATGCAAGTAAGAAGACATATTTACTCGCTAGAGGAGAGGTTTTCCTCAGATGGAGACCAGGCATGGAAGCAAGATTCTTGAACACAAAGAGATAACACTACATAGATGGGCTTTCCAGGAGGGTACCAAGCATGTGGGAAGAACCTGGGACCCAGGAATTGAGACACCCAGGGACCCCCCATGCAATATGCTAAACCAATAAAGAGAAAATCCCATTTGTAAGAATAAGTTTATTCATGCTGATTTTCGTGATTTTTCCTTTAGAATTCAGAGACCCTCATGTTATATTAAGCCTCAACTAGTCTCACAGTAGGGAAAGAATGTGTCCTTGCTTAAGTCCATGTATTAAACTCCCTTGGGGGCTATGTGGTGGTAAAGTCAAGGGTGAAAACTGCAGAGTGTGATCAACTATGTGGAGTGGGGTGAGTCTCTGAGGTAATGAGTTAAGCTTGTTCTGGGAAGACAGAAACTCAGCTTACTCTTCTTGGTTCTCTCTCTCTCCCAGAAAATTGCCCCGGAGGTTTCTGAGCACAATC
>NW_007229989.1:0-481 GCF_000164805.1 Carlito syrichta | reverse complement strand
CGCTGACCTTTAACAACTATTGTAACACTATAAGAAAAGTATTTACATTAGTTGGATAGTGGGGAGGTGGGATTGGCAGTAGTGGGAATCTGCCTGGGGAAGGGGGGGCGCAAGCCATCAACAAGGGTATTTGCCTAGTGAATATTTGTATACCTAAAGTTGAATTGTAACCCACAATTTTAAAATAAAAAATTTAAAAGTTAAAAAAAATACCGTCTATAGGATTCATGGTAAATGAGTAGATCTTAGCTGTTCTTGCCACACAAATCAGTTAGTTTCTGAGGAACAACACTGCCTTCCTTTTGACTCTATGCAACATAAACATTTGCCTGTCTGACTGTCTCAATGAGTCCGGATGGGTGGAATGCCTCTGAGAGAGACAGTCTTCATATCATGGCCTCCGAAGTTCTGGGTTGGCTGGACAATATATCTACTGTATAATCTGTCAATGGACAACACTGTGGCTGTTTCATTCCTCTCA
>NW_007229988.1:0-616 GCF_000164805.1 Carlito syrichta | reverse complement strand
AATCTTTCTCTTGATAGGGCAATCAAATGGAATTCTATGTCACCAGGAAATGTCTCTGCATCTTGCTAAGAATGAGGCAGGAAATTCTGTAATGGGAATCCTCATATACAGAACACTAGAGGACCTATTGCAATGGAAGAATAAGGATTCTTGGTACACGAGTCCTCCATCCCAAAATGCTACAGAGTCTCATACTAATATATAACCACTAATCAGGTTTTGGGCGTAGGAATCTGGATAATGGGAGTTCTCATATACAGTAAACAGCACTGTTCACTGCTAAGGAAAATAAAGAATCTGGTTTACACGTATCCTCTATCCCCCAAAAAAACTTCAGTGTGTCGTTTTAAGGGCTAAACACGAATTTACGTTTTAGAAGCCTAATTTAGTGAAATGAAATACTCATATACAGGCAACTGCACGGACTTTTCCTAAGAATAAGGAATCTGGGTGACATGTGTTTGCAATCCCCAAAAACCTACACAGCGTCTTCCAAAGGTCTAAACAAGCATCAGGGTTTTCAGCATATTTTAAGCACGAATCTGGGGAAATGGAGTCCTTATATACTGGCAACTACATGGCCTTTTGCTAAGAAAGAATATGGAATCAGGTTTAG
>NW_007229987.1:0-505 GCF_000164805.1 Carlito syrichta | reverse complement strand
CAGTCCCAGACCAAGGCCCTGAGTGGGATTATAATTCCCCGAATGGCCTCCGGGCCACGGATCAGTTTTTCACCTGTCTCCTTTCCGGGTTAAGGAGGGCAGTGCAAAATCTCATACAACAAATAAAGTTTAAATATTTGATAGCAGATAGGGCATGGTGTCTCAAGCCTATAATCCCAGCACTTTGGAAGGCCGAAGTGAGAGGATTGTCTGAGCTTGCAGGCTCAAGACCAGATCGAGCAACTTGGCAAGACCTCATCTCTACAATAAATGAAAAAATTAGCAGGTGTGGCAATGCATGACTGTAGTTCCAGCTACTTGAAAGACTGAGGCAGATGTATTGCCTGAATCTAGCAGGTCGTGGCTGGAAAACAGAGTAAGACAATGACTCAAAAAAAAAAAAAACCAGCATCTTAACGACCCAAATTGTATTGTTTGTGTATTTGTTTGTTTTTTCCCCAGTTTAGGGGGACAAAGGGAGCTGAGATCAAGAGCTGACTTCGAA
>NW_007229986.1:0-538 GCF_000164805.1 Carlito syrichta | reverse complement strand
AATGCAACCATTCATGTTCTTTGCCCACTTTCCAGAAGGGTTGTTTATTTTTTTCTTTCAGCTTGTTTGCATTCATCCTAAATTCTGGATGAAAGGCCTTTGTCAGATACAAAATCAGCAAAACATTTTTCCTATTCTGCGTGTTGTCTCTCCACTGGCTTGATGGTTTCTTCTGCTATGCAAAAGCTTTTCAGTTTGATAAGGTCCCACTTGTCTATTTTGCCTTTTATGGCATTCACTTTCAGGGATTTGATCAAGAATTGGTTGCCTACTCCATGTGCATAACGACGTTTCCTACATTTTCTTCGAGGATTCTTATAGTTTGAGGTTTTACGTTTAGTTCTTTGATCCATTTTGAGTTGAGTTTTTTATATGTTAGTGGTATAGGTTCAGGTTCATTCTTCTGCATGTGGCCAGTCAGTTTTCCCAGCATCATTTGCTAAGTATGGTCTCCTTTCCCTTGTGGTTGTTATTGGTTGTTTTGACAAAGATGAGTTGGTTGAGAGATTGAGATTTGGAATTCGTAATTTCTGTCCTG
>NW_007229985.1:0-735 GCF_000164805.1 Carlito syrichta | reverse complement strand
CACTCACCTCAGCCTCCCAAAGGCGCAGGATTACAGGCTGAGCCACCGAGCCCAGCTCATTGTAGTTTCTATTGGAATATCTCTGATGATTAGTGAGACTGAGCATTTTTTCACGTATCTGTTGGTTGCTCTTATCTCTTCTTTTGAAATGCAACCATTCATGTTCTTTGCCCACTTTCCAGTAGTGTTGTTTATTTTTTTCTTTCAGCTTGTTTGCATTCATCCTAGATTCTGGATGAAAGGCCTTTGTCAGATACAAAATCAGCAAAACATTTTTCCTATTCTGTGTGTTGTCTCTCCACTGGCTTGATGGTTTCTTCTGCTATGCAAAAGCTTTTCAGTTTGATAAGGTCCCACTTGTCTATTTTGCCTTTTATGGCATTCACTTTCAGGGATTTGATCAAGAATTGGTTGCCTACTCCATGTGCATAATGACGTTTCCTACATTTTCTTCGAGGATTCTTATAGTTTGAGGTTTTACGTTTAGTTCTTTGATCCATTTTGAGTTGAGTTTTTTATATGTCAATGGTATAGGTTCAGATTCATTCTTCGGCATGTGGCCAGTCAGTTTTCCCAGCATCATTTGCTAAGTATGGTCTCCTTTCCCTTGTGGTTGTTATTGGTTGTTTTGACAAAGATGAGTTGGTTGAGAGATTGAGATTTGGCATTCGTAATTTCTGTCCTGTTCCATTGGTCTATGTACCTATTCTTGTACCAAATCCAGGATGTTTACTG
>NW_007229984.1:0-4146 GCF_000164805.1 Carlito syrichta | reverse complement strand
AACCTCAATGTGACTCTTGACCAAATGGACTTAATGGATAACTACAGAACACTCTACCCAATGACCACAGAATATACATTCTACTAATCACCACATGGAATGTACTCTAAGATTGACCACATACGCAGCCATAAATCAAGTATAATCAAATTGAAAAAGATAGAAATTTTGTCCTGCACCTTCAAGGACCACAGTGGAATAAAAATAAACATCAACACGAACAAGGTTCCCCCAAACCCACAAAGACATGGACACTAATTAGCATGATGCTAAACAACTCCTTTGTTCAATGATGAAATCTAAACAGATTAAAAGATACTGAAAACAAATGAAAATTAAGAATTATCTTTACTAAAATCTCGGGGATGCCATAAAAGTTGTAGTTAGAGGGGAATTCATATCTCTACTAACGCACATGAAGAAAATGGAAGGATCACAAATTAACAGCCTAACAAGTCACCTTAGGAAGCTGGAAAAGCAAGACCACCAAACCCCTAATTTCAGCAGAATAATCCAGGTCACCAAAATAAAATACCAAATCTGAGACATAGAAGACAAAAAGATAATACAAAAAATCTATGAAACAAAAAGCTGATTACTTAAAAGGATAAACAAGATCAATGGTACCATAGCTAGACTAGCCAAGAAAAAAAGAGTAAAAGCCCAAATAAATACAATCAGAAACACAAAAGATGAAGTCACATCTGACCCTGAAAAAATACAAAAGATCATTAGAGATTACTATGTACACTTGTATGGAAACAAACTTGAAAACTTTAAGAAAATGGAAGTCTTTCTGACATCACACAACCTGCTTAGGTTGAAACAAGAAGAAATCGAAACCCTAAACAGATCAATAACAATCAAGGAAATTGACTACATAATAAGAAAACTACCTACAAAGAAAAGCCCTGAACCAGATGGCTTTCCAGCAGAATTCTATAAGACATTTAAGGAGGAACTGATATCAATCCTACCGAAAGTATTCCAGGTGATTGAAAAAGGTAGAACCCTCACCAAATCATTTTATGAAGCTAACATCACATTGATACCCAAGCTAGGTAAAGACCCAACAAAGAAAGAGAATTACAGGCCAATATCTTTGATGAACATAGATGCCAAAATTCTCAACAGGATCCTAGCAAACCTGATTCAACAACACATCTCAAAAATCATCCATCATGACCATGTAGGCTTCATCCCTGGGACTCAAGTCTGGTTCAACATTTACAAGACAATAAATGCAATTAAATACATTAACAGACGTCAAAACAAAAACCACATGATTATATCATTAGATGCCAAAAAAGCTTTTGATAAAATCCAGTACCTCTTCTTAATAAAAACCCTTGAACATCTATGCTTACATAGAACATACCTCAAAGTAGTAAAAGTCATCTATGAGCAACCCACAGCTAGCATACTCCTAAGTAGGCAAAAATTGGAACCATTTTCCCTGAAAACTGGAACAAGACAAGGATGCCCACTGTCTCCCCTCCTGTTCAATATAGTATTGGAAGTCCTGGCTAGAGCAATCAGAAAAGAGAAGACGATCAGGGGTATCCAAAAAGGAAAAGAGGAAGTCAAGTTATCTCTCTTTGCAGATGACATGATTGTGTACCTTGAAAATCCAAGAGAATCTGTCAAAAACCTCCTTGCACTGATAAAGGACTTTGGCAAAGTCTCGGGGTATAAAATAAATGTGCAAAAGACAATTGCATTTCTTTACACCAATAATAAACAAACAGAAACCCAAATAAAAAGCACAATCCCATACACAATAGCCACAAAAAAATGAAATACCTTGGCATCTTCCTAACCAGAGATGTGAAAGACCTTTACAATGAAAACTACAAAACACTGCTCAAAGAAATCAAAGATGACACAAACAAGTGGAAAGATATCCCATGCTCATGGATTGGAAGAATCAACATTGTGAAGATGTCCATCTTATCTTGCTTAGATTTAATGCAGTACCCATCAAATTACCAACAACATTCTTCTCAGACCTAGAAAAAACAATACAGGATTTCATATGGAAACACAAATGACCAAGAATAGCCAGAACAATCCTTAATCAAAAAGAAAAAAAAAAAAAGCAGGAGGTATCACATTACCAGACTTCAAACTTTATTATACAGCTATAATAATCAAACAGCTTGGTATTGGTACAGGAACAGGCATATAGATCAATGGAATAGAATTGAGATCCCAGAAGCAAAACCTCATTTTCTCAACCGACATATCTTTGACAAAGCCTCCATCATCTACCCTGGGGAGAGGAGAACCTATTCAGTAAATGGTGCTGGGAAAACTGGTTGACCACGTGCAGAAGATTGAAACAGGACCCCTATCTATCCCCATACACAAAAATTAACTCTAAATGGATCAGAGACCTAAATGTAAAACCTCAAACCATAAGAACCTTAGAAAATGCAGGAGACATCCTTATGGAAATTGGAACTGGCATCCAATTCCTGAACAAAACCTGAAACCCACAGGCCATAAGAGATAAGATAGACAAGTGGGACCTCATTAAACTGACAAGCTTCTGCAAAGCCAAAGAAACCATCAAGAGAGCAGAGAGACATCCCACACTCTGGAAAAAAGTATTTGCCAACTCCATGTCTGACAAAGGCCTAACATCTCAGATCTACAAGGAACTCAAATGTGCTGAAAAGAAAAAAACAAGCAACCCCAATATAAAGTGGGTAAAAGATATGAACAGACACTTTTCAAAAGAAGACATATTAGTGGCAAACAGACACATGAAGAAAGGTTCAACCTCACTAATCATCAAGGAGATGCAAATTAAAACTACACTGAGATACCACCTACCTCCAGTCAGAATGGCCATTATTAATAACTCAAAAAATAACAGATGCTGGAGAGGATGTGATGAAAAGGGAACACTTCTACACTGTTGGTGGGACTGTAAACCAGTACAAACTCTGTGTAAAGCAGTGTGACAATTCCTAAAAACTCTACATATCCACCTCCCATATGACCCCGCAATTCCCCTACTGGGAATATACCCTGAAGAACTCAAATCACTCTATAAAAAAGATACATGCACATGTATGTTTATCACAGCATTGTTCACAATAGCAGACATGTTGTCCATCAAAAGAGGAGTGGATATTAAAAATGTAGTACCTACACATGATTGAATACTATGAAGCCATAAAAAACAAAATCATGAATTTCTCAGCAACCTGGATGGAACTAGAGTTTATATTACTGAGTGATCTCTCACAGAAACAAAGATCTGAGTATCACATGTTCTCACTCATAAGTTGACCTTGAACATCTATCATAATGCTATAAGAAAAGGATTGATAGTGGTGGTAAACTATGGGGGGGCAGGGAGGGGAAGGGAGGTGGGATTAGCAGTAGTCAATATCTGTCTGGGGATGGGGGGGCACCCCTTGTCAACAAGGGTGCCTGAATGATGCATATTTGTATACATAACCCTTAACTTTACCCCACAATTTTAAAATAAAAAATATGTTTAATAATAATTTTTAAAAGACTCCAGAAAGGCAAGCTGCAACACTGAAATAACTTGTAAGAGATTTTGGACATAAAAAATTGCAACCAAAAAATAAATAACAAGATGATGTGCAAGGAAAGCAGAATTAATCAAGCAGAAGAAAGCTGTTCAATTACTGGGTCAACAGAAATCAAAACATAAATTAAAAGATTCCTGGAAACAAATGAAAATGAAGAAATATCTTACCAAAAGCTCTGGGATGCCATGAAAACTGTTCTAAAAGAGAAATTTATATCTCTATGAACAAACATCAAGAAAATAGAAAAATCACAATTCCTGGAAAGACAAGACCACCAAAACTCTAACTTTAGCAGAAGAATCCAAGTCACCAAAGTGAAAGATCAAATATGGAACATAGAATACAAAAATCTCATAGAAAAAAACCAACAACAAAAAGCTCGTTTTTTGAAGGAATAAACAAGATTGATGGACCCTTAGCCAGACTGACCAAGAAAAAGCCCAAATAAACAATCAGAAATGCAAAAGATCAAATCACAACTGACCCCAAAGAAATACAAAAGATTTCAGAGACTATTATGCACTCCTCCTGTATGGAAACAAACTTGATAATCTAAATGACATGGAGGACTGTC
>NW_007229983.1:0-362 GCF_000164805.1 Carlito syrichta | reverse complement strand
TGTTAATTTTTTAAATTACCTTTCCTTCCATGCATTTTTGAAAACTATCTTAACTTTGATTTTGAAGTTAGTGTGTTCCTTATCTTTCTCTTTTATTCTCTCATCTGCTATCCTCCTATACATTTTGTAATTACCTTCACCTAGTGCCATAATCCTCTTCTAAAACCAGGTCTTGTTTTTGTTGTTTTTGTTGTTGTTGTTTTAATTTTAAATATGTGGGATACAATTCAGGGTTAGGTATGCAAATGTTCATTATGCAGTTTTCTTTGTTGATGAGGTGGACCTCTCCTCCCCTGGTAGTTTCCCACTCTTGCCAATCCTGCCCCTGCCCTCTCCTGGCAGTTTCCCACTAATGCCAATCC
>NW_007229982.1:0-346 GCF_000164805.1 Carlito syrichta | reverse complement strand
TAAAACCAGGTCTTGTTTTTGTTGTTTTTGTTGTTGTTGTTTTAATTTTAAATATGTGGGATACAATTCAGGGTTAGGTATGCAAATGTTCATTATGCAGTTTTCTTTGTTGATGAGGTGGACCTCTCCTCCCCTGGTAGTTTCCCACTCTTGCCAATCCTGCCCCTGCCCTCTCCTGGCAGTTTCCCACTAATGCCAATCCCTTTCTTATAGTATTATAATAGTTGTTCAAGGTCCACTTATGAGTGAGAACATGTACATACATTGCAGATATAACAAATGCAGCCATCATGCCAGTAGGCATCTAGATACAGGACCTTGTCATTAACCTCCTTTAAGGTAAACA
>NW_007229981.1:0-360 GCF_000164805.1 Carlito syrichta | reverse complement strand
CCTCTTCTAAACCAGGTCTTGTTTTTGTTGTTGTTGTTGTTGTTTTAATTTTAAATATGTGGGATACAATTCAGGGTTAGGTATGCAAATGTTCATTATGCAGTTTTCTTTGTTGATGAGGTGGACCTCTCCTCCCCTGACAGTTTCCCACTCTTGCCAATCCTGCCCCTGCCCTCTCCTGGCAGTTTCCCACTACTGCCAATCCCTTTCTTATAGTATTATAATAGTTGTTCAAGGTCCACTTATGAGTGAGAACATGTACATACATTGCAGATATAACAAATTCAGCCATCATGCCAGTAGGCATCTAGATACAGGACCTTGTCATTAACCTCCTTTAAGGTAAACAATTTTATATGG
>NW_007229980.1:0-4052 GCF_000164805.1 Carlito syrichta | reverse complement strand
CACTACCTGCTGCCCCCAAGCCATTATGGAGACAGTCCAGGAGGAAGGGACCCGGGAGGTGGAGACCTTAGAGATAGAAGCTGCTTCTGTCTTTCAATGGCTTCTTGTCTCCTCAAGCAGTTTCAGATCCATTGTTTAAGAAATAATATTTTGCTCAGTCTTGCTCCTCACCAGTGGTCAGGACAGGGAGTAATTTTTTAAAGGCAGTTTCTCATATACATAGATATATTTTAATGTGAGTGCTTTTTCAATGGGTAGAATAAACCTCCTTGTAAATGGTAGCCAAATACACTTCTGATTCTCTCTCATCCTGAGATTCCTGCCTCCTCCCTCTGGCTACTCTCACTGTACTTACCATGGCTGTCATTTATGTGGTGACATGCCCAAGTCTCCCCCATCAGACTGTGGTCCCCCAGGACAGGACATGATCATGTTCAGTCACACATTAACAACTGGCACAGGGGAGAAGTAGGGTGACCCTTTGCTGGATGGTTGGAAAGGAATCTAAAAGAGGCTTAGATGTTCTACTAGCCAATATTTAGGCAGCTCATTCACTCATTTATGTATTCAATATGTATTGAGTTAAGCTCTGGCAAGCAAATTTTAAATATTTTATGGCATCTCCCACGCACAATGCACAGTGATGAATATAAAAGCAAACTTTCCCAAGGAATCAAACTCTGATAGTGCCAGACCACAGCATCCCTGTTTTCTCTACCAAAAGGGCTAGCAGTTTCGGGCTTCAGGTGTACCCACTGCAGGTAGAAAGCAACAAACTGCAATTCTTTGTCTCTATTATAGAATGATAGTCGTTTCTTGAAAATTCCATGGGTTCTGACTACCCTAACTCAGAAGCCTGCAGCATGCAGGTAGGAAATAAAATATGCCTGGTTGGCTGGGATGAAGTTTATTTTTTAGTGGAGATTCCCTCAGCAAAACACTTTTTAGTCCACGTTTCTACTTGGCAGTTTCTACTCTGAAGGAGACTCCCTGAGACTGGTGAGACAGTGGTTTCTCTCCTGGAGAAGGCTGCTTTGTTAAAATGCTCTCTCAGTAAACAAAAAGGCCACCATCTATCAGGACTTCAGTTTCAGCATGTAAGTGACTGGCCTATAAACCTAATTTTAACAGCTGTTCTTCAACAACTCTGACTGTTTAATTAATCTTCAACCATTAACCATTCACTTAAAATGCCACTTACAAAATCTTAATTCTGCACATTATCAGCCCGTTCACAAAGAGCTAACCATGAGCAGAAATGTAATGATCTCTTTCCCTTTAGCAGAACTCACTAAGCTTATAGCAAATTTTGACTTCATAATTAACCATATGCATATTAGCATTTAAAATTAAATAATTGGTGTTCCAAAAAAGATTAATATGCAATGAAATGCGAATGCTAAATTATCCTGCTGCCCTTGGAAGGCCTGAGGCAGAGCCCGGCCAGGCTGTGGCCACTGAATGGCCAAAGGTGATATCCACATACATGAGCTCTCGCCCCAGCCGAGTGCCCCTGACTGAGTGCATGCTTGCAATGACGTTCAGAATCAAACTCTTCAACTTTTATGTTTGAGAAAGAATAAGCAATGGCACCAGGAAGATATTCTTTAGTTCTGGGCACACAGAAATGACAAAATCAGTGGCATATCCTTTCCTGGCAGTGGATCCAAATTAGATGAGTCCATTATGACCAAATCAGGGGGCAGGGATGGATACTGAGGCTGAAAAAATAATTGTCAGCAGCTGCTGAAATGACATGTTCTCTAACTAGGTCTCTGATTATTAGAGCCTACAGGGAAGTCATTGGCAATTTTACAGATAGGGTCAAGGTCCAAGTAAGAAACTGGGCACAGAACTGTTCAGATAGGTTCATCACAATACATGGGTTGCTCTGACCCTAAACCACTGTGTCAGTCACATCTGAGATTTGATGGATAGCTCACATCAAAACCAGCTCCAAACTCCAGAGCCCAGATGAGGAGTATGTCATCAGCTTATAGGTAGTAGCCAGAGATTCCAAGGACAAACATAAATAAAGAATCATACATGAAAATTATGTTGCAACTAGGCACAGTGGCTCACACTTGGTGGCTAATGCTTGGAATCTCAGCACTTTGGGAGGCGGAGGTGAGAGGATTGCCTGAGGACAGGGATTTGAGACCAGCTTGGGCCACTTGGCAAACTCTCATTTCTACAATATATCAAAAAAATTAACCAGATGTGGTGGCACATGCCTGTAGTTCCAGCTACTTGGAAGACTGAGGCAGAAGGATCACCTGATCCCAGCAGATTAAGGTTGAGTGTGCCATAAGCGTGTCACTGCACTCCAGTCTGGGCAACAGAGTGAGACTCCAAATAAAAAAGAAAGAAAGAAAGAAAGTGATGTTGCACCATCGAATAAAACTTCATGTGACTGGAATGAGGAAAACTATCAGAGTATTTAATAAAATGTTTTACAACATTGTGAGAGTAAAAATGGAACAGTAGCAGACTGTTCTCCGAATTACAATGTGAGCTGAGCTGTAGCACCTCTGAATTCCTCAGGCACGTGGTGCAGGCTATACACCACTTCGGTTATATTATACCTGTGCAAATTACTGGAGGCTAGTTTAGGCTGAGAATGCATGCGCAGGTGGCAAAAAAAAGAGAGACTGTAATTAGAAACAGAAATGTACTGATTGATGAAAGAACTTTGAGCCAAACATGTGCATCAACAATTTGAGACTCAGCAAACTTGGCATTTTGTAATCCTGTTAGCAATTCAGCTTTTAATCCAAGTAAGAACTTAAAATACAAGCATATCTTGACTCTGCAATTTCTGGGACTGTATTCCAGGAGAATGACAATAATTTATTCTCCTGGAAGGCCTTTCAGCCTGAAAGAAATCCTGAGAGCTTTCCAAAAGATAAAGTATAAAGCCTCATATTTAAGCCACTAAGCTATATCTGGTCTGTGCATCATTCAAACAAGCATTTGGTACCTACTGTGTGTAGAGCATGGGAAAACAGATCTTTAAGGGAAGTCGTGTTCACAAAGGTGTGTCCATTCCATCCCCACTGTAGCAGATACCCAGAGTTTACTTTGAATTTTAGTCTTTCCTCCTTTGGGCCCTCCCTGAGCATTTTTATTTTAATTAAGCAACTACTGGTGACTATTGGACTGCTGAAAGGAGAAAGGACCTTGAACTAGTGATTCACCAGGGATAGAACCCATGCTAGCAGCATGAATATCATCTGGCAGTTTGTTAAAAATGCAAACTGTAGAACACTATCCCAGGCATACTGAATCAGAAACTCTGCAGGTGGGGCTCAAGGAGCTGTGGTTGAACACATTATCCAGGTGATTCTGAGATTTGTTCCAATTTGAGAACAGTGATGTAGGACCATCAAATGCTCACCTTTCACTGTGGGAGCAGACATGTATCAGGTAACAAGGAACCTCACAGCCCTGAGAGTCAGTGATGGGGAGGGAAATTGGTTTGATTTCTGGGAGCGATGACATACATGATCCTGGAGAGCTTGAGAATGATGGGCACCCTAACATGTGCTGCTAAAACCAATGGGGACACTTTTCCAAACAGCAATCTGTGCTGGGGCATGCCTCTTGGTCCACCGAAGAGAATGACTCTAGGCAGGTCAACTTGTCCAATTATCAGGCCTCTGTTCTCTATCATCTTCTCAGTGTCATAACAGAGCTTCTTTCACTTCTTCATCTGTCCAAGCTCCATTGAGCTGCTCTTCTGCCTGGGGTGCCCTTCATGCCTCTTTCACCACCCAAGTTCCATGACTACTCAGTCTCTGAGTCTCAACTTAGATGTCGCTTTCTCAGGGACATCTTCCTTGATCCTTCCCAATGTCATTCAAATATGTTTATGAATCCCCACTTATCATTATTTAATATTTGATTCCCCTAGTAGATCTCAAGTTCCATGAAGGTAAGGGGGCTGTGTTCAAATCTCATCCAATAAGAGTTTGTCAAATGAATAGAGATGCATTGACTTAGTAAATTTTATAGAAATAAAGCAAATGTTAAAAAACCATGCTTCCTAAACC
>NW_007229979.1:0-729 GCF_000164805.1 Carlito syrichta | reverse complement strand
CTGGGGTCCTGTGGCCATCAGAGGACTTTCTGGTGCTCTGAGCCTGGGTAGGAGTTTGGGTACACAGACAAAGTCTGAAAAATATTTCAGATGCCATTCCTAGGGTTTATAATTGATCTGTCTGTAAAACAAGTCCCCTGACCATCAGGCACTACCTGCTGCCCCCAAGCCATTATGGAGACAGTCCAGGAGGAAGGGACCCGGGAGGTGGAGACCTTAGAGATAGAAGCTGCTTCTGTCTTTCAATGGCTTCTTGTCTCCTCAAGCAGTTTCAGATCCATTGTTTAAGAAATAATATTTTGCTCAGCCTTGCTCCTCACCAGTGGTCAGGACAGGGAGTAATTTTTTAAAGGCAGTTTCTCATATACATAAATATATTTTAATGTGAGTGCTTTTTCAATGGGTAGAATAAACCTCCTTGTAAATGGTAGCCAAATACACTTCTGATTCTCTCTCATCCTGAGATTCCTGCCTCCTCCCTCTGGCTACTCTCACTGTACTTACCATGGCTGTCATTTATGTGGTGACATGCCCAAGTCTCCCCCATCAGACTGTGGTCCCCCAGGACAGGACATGATCATGTTCAGTCACACATTAACAACTGGAACAGGGGAGAAGTAGGGTGACCCTTTGCTGGATGGTTGGAAAGGAATCTAAAAGAGGCTTAGATGTTCTACTAGCCAATATTTAGGCAGCTCATTCACTCATTTATGTATTCAATATGTATTG
>NW_007229978.1:0-594 GCF_000164805.1 Carlito syrichta | reverse complement strand
CTACTCTCACTGTACTTACCATGGCTGTCATTTATGTGGTGACATGCCCAAGTCTCCCCCATCAGACTGTGGTCCCCCAGGACAGGACATGATCATGTTCAGTCACACATTAACAACTGGCACAGGGGAGAAGTAGGGTGACCCTTTGCTGGATGGTTGGAAAGGAATCTAAAAGAGGCTTAGATGTTCTACTAGCCAATATTTAGGCAGCTCATTCACTCATTTATGTATTCAATATGTATTGAGTTAAGCTCTGGCAAGCAAATTTTAAATATTTTATGGCATCTCCCACGCACAATGCACAGTGATGAATATAAAAGCAAACTTTCCCAAGGAATCAAACTCTGATAGTGCCAGACCACAGCATCCCTGTTTTCTCTACCAAAAGGGCTAGCAGTTTCGGGCTTCAGGTGTACCCACTGCAGGTAGAAAGCAACAAACTGCAATTCTTTGTCTCTATTATAGAATGATAGTCATTTCTTGAAAATTCCATGGGTTCTGACTACCCTAACTCAGAAGCCTGCAGCATGCAGGTAGGAAATAAAATATGCCTGGTTGGCTGGGGATGAAGTTTATTTTTTAGTGGAGATTCCC
>NW_007229977.1:0-3425 GCF_000164805.1 Carlito syrichta | reverse complement strand
ATTCAGTGGTATGTCATGTAATAAATACACTGATCTGCAACCAAAACCCCACAGAAAATTTTTGTTTTTGCTGAAAAAACAAATGGTGCTAGTGGTGACAACTTTTTTGTCGTTGTTTGAAAATGGATCAAATAGTTTAATCTAAAAATATTGGTATTTAAAGAAAACCAACAAAAAGATATACTCTAGGGACCTTTGTGCTTTTTTAGGGTGCTGACCAATGAGGATGATGCCCTTTGTCAGAGGTGGTAAGACAGTGTTAGTTAAATAACAAGTCACACATATCAGGGTAAAGCACATCATTTAACATAATTGGCTTTAAATCAAATGATGGCATCAACAGAACCATTGAGATTCACACTGAACAGGGTGTGGTGGGAGAAACGGATTATTTGTTTGTGTTGATAAAGCTCCTCTTAGCAGGTTTGTAGCATCACTGTGAAGAAATGACAACTGATATTTTGGAAGGTTATAAAAAGATTTGCTGCATATTTACTTTAAATGCTCTTAAAAACCATTACCAATCAAGCACACTGCCTTACTCTAGTCTAAGCCCTCTCTAAGCACAGTGGGTCCCCTAGAGCTTGTGTCCTGGGAGTTTGTTAGAAATGCAGAAGCTCAGGTCCCATCCTAAACTCCTGGAATCAAATTTCTTTTTTTTGACCCCCTCCCAGGTAGCTACACCTGTCACCGTGGTCCCTTTTGGTAAGGAAAGCCCAAAGGAACAGGCCTCCTCTCACCTCTCCCTTTGCTTATGAAAGGAACTCCAGTGGTGGAGATCCTGGCTGGAGGCAGCTTTCAGTCCAGGCTGGTCAATTAATGCAGCTTTTAGCTACAATTATTGGACATCACTGCGCCCCAGATGCTCCTGGTATCTGAAACAGGAGGTTTGGATCCATTCCTCCCATGGTGCAGTTCTGTCCCAAAAGTACCTATTTTCCTTTTGCATCATTCTATTTTCACCAGAATGGAAAAGGTTTGAATTATCAGTGTTTCTAAAGTGTGCAGCTACCGCCCTTCTTAGAGTAGAATGTATTTGCCACTCAACTGCCTGCAGTTGTAGCAAGAGCTGACACTGACCTGAGGACTGTCATTCAGCAGAGTGCTATCACTTTCTGCGGGAAAGTTTGTAGATTTGAACTTTATACACATGGGGAAAAAGAATTCAGGTTGTGAAATAGAATTTTAGAAAAAGAGAAATAACTTTTTAAAAATGATCACCGTAGTCAACATAGTACAGTGATGAGGTATCGAGGCTCTGGATTCAGGATAACAAGGCACAAATCCTGGCCCACTGGGTAATATCCAGCCTGTTCCTGACCACCTCAACCTTGTTTCCTCATTTGTGCCTTGGGAATACTAATGGTGCTACTAGGTCAGGTTGTCAGGAGGATCAAATGATACATACAAAGTAATTAGCAAGTGTCTAGCAATAGTACACTGTCAATATTTAATGTTAGTTAATATTATTAACAATCCTTAATTTTATAATTTATCAAACACTTACAATTTGGTTTCTGAGTTATACAACATGAGGTCAAACTTCAGTTGTATTTAACTAAACATATAGATTAAAATGCAATAAAACAGCTTCTAAAACATGCTGAAATAAATTGCTCTCCTTCCCTTTAGACCAAGGAGAAATCTTTTGATGTATTTGAGATGTACAGATCGCGTCATCATGCTCTCGCAGGTACACGAGGCATGCTATGCTGTCGGACCCAGAGTGGCCCAGTGTTGACTAATTAACTTCTTAAGGCTTCCAAGGGGTCCCATGGGTGTTTTTCAGGTTCCACTAGCCCAACGAAGGCTGAGGGAGAGGAAATAGGATTAATTTCTTGATTGGAAGAGTGATTAAACACTGGAACAGGCTACTAAGGGAAACTGCCTGACTTTCGTCTCTTGGGAACTTTTAACAAGAGACAACTATCTGGCCTGTGTGATTCTGCCTACAAGCCAGGGATTGAAATAAATGAACTCAAAAAAAAGAAAAATAAAAACAAATGAAAGAAAGAAAGAAAGAAAGAAAGAAAGAAAGAAAAAAGAAAGAAAAAGAAAGAAAGAAAGGAACTCAAATATATGTATGTAACAGCTGAACCAAAACCGCTGTAGACATTACAATGGAGAAACAGTTTAATATTGCAAAACAACTGAAAGAGGAGGACGGGAGAAATCTCTCAAATCTACCTCACCAAGTCTCAGAGGATAGGATTTTAAAAGGGAACTTGGCAGGAAGAGGGATCGAGGCTGTTGATTGGTTGAGGATGTCAGGGTTGAGATTGTCTTTCTGGGGTCCTGTGGCCATCAGAGGACTTTCTGGTGCTCTGAGCCTGGGTAGGAGTTTGGGTACACAGACAAAGTCTGAAAAATATTTCAGATGCCATTCCTAGGGTTTATAATTGATCTGTCTGTAAAACAAGTCCCCTGACCATCAGGCACTACCTGCTGCCCCCAAGCCATTATGGAGACAGTCCAGGAGGAAGGGACCCGGGAGGTGGAGACCTTAGAGATAGAAGCTGCTTCTGTCTTTCAATGGCTTCTTGTCTCCTCAAGCAGTTTCAGATCCATTGTTTAAGAAATAATATTTTGCTCAGCCTTGCTCCTCACCAGTGGTCAGGACAGGGAGTAATTTTTTAAAGGCAGTTTCTCATATACATAGATATATTTTAATGTGAGTGCTTTTTCAATGGGTAGAATAAACCTCCTTGTAAATGGTAGCCAAATACACTTCTGATTCTCTCTCATCGTGAGATTCCTGCCTCCTCCCTCTGGCTACTCTCACTGTACTTACCATGGCTGTCATTTATGTGGTGACATGCCCAAGTCTCCCCCATCAGACTGTGGTCCCCCAGGACAGGACATGATCATGTTCAGTCACACATTAACAACTGGCACAGGGGAGAAGTAGGGTGACTCTTTGCTGGATGGTTGGAAAGGAATCTAAAAGAGGCTTAGATGTTCTACTAGCCAATATTTAGGCAGCTCATTCACTCATTTATGTATTCAATATGTATTGAGTTAAGCTCTGGCAAGCAAATTTTAAATATTTTATGGCATCTCCTATGCACAATGCACAGTGATGAATATAAAAGCAAACTTTCCCAAGGAATCAAACTCTGATAGTGCCAGACCACAGCATCCCTGTTTTCTCTACCAAAAGGGCTAGCAGTTTCGGGCTTCAGGTGTACCCACTGCAGGTAGAAAGCAACAAACTGCAATTCTTTGTCTCTATTATAGAATGATAGTCGTTTCTTGAAAATTCCATGGGTTCTGACTACCCTAACTCAGAAGCCTGCAGCATGCAGGTAGGAAATAAAATATGCCTGGTTGGCTGGGATGAAGTTTATTTTTTAGTGGAGATTCCCTCAGCAAAACACTTTTTAGTCCACGTTTCTACTTGGCAGTTTCTACTCTGAAGGAGACTC
>NW_007229976.1:0-744 GCF_000164805.1 Carlito syrichta | reverse complement strand
GAGCGATGACATACATGATCCTGGAGAGCTTGAGAATGATGGGCACCCTAACATGTGCTGCTAAAACCAATGGGGACACTTTTCCAAACAGCAATCTGTGCTGGGGCATGCCTCTTGGTCCACCGAAGAGAATGACTCTAGGCAGGTCAACTTGTCCAATTATCAGGCCTCTGTTCTCTATCATCTTCTCAGTGTCATAACAGAGCTTCTTTCACTTCTTCATCTGTCCAAGCTACATTGAGCTGCTCTTCTGCCTGGGGTGCCCTTCATGCCTCTTTCACCACCCAAGTTCCATGACTACTCAGTCTCTGAGTCTCAACTTAGATGTCGCTTTCTCAGGGACATCTTCCTTGATCCTTCCCAATGTCATTCAAATATGTTTATGAATCCCCACTTATCATTATTTAATATTTGATTCCCCTAATAGATCTCAAGTTCCATGAAGGTAAGGGGACTGTGTTCAAATCTCATCCAATAAGAGTTTGTCAAATGAATAGAGATGCATTGACTTAGTAAATTTTATAGAAATAAAGCAAATGTTAAAAAACCATGCTTCCTAAACCCTGGCCTGGGAGCTTATCTGGTTCAGAACACATCATCAGTGCCTCCTGCAATCCCTCATTCTTACATTCTTAGATCTTTCTATTCTATACATTCTTTACCTGACTGGTCTAGGAAAGGATATCTCAACCTATAATAGTAGAAAAGTGAGAAAAATGACTAAAATGTGCTGAGCACACAACA
>NW_007229975.1:0-3472 GCF_000164805.1 Carlito syrichta | reverse complement strand
TGCACAGAGAACTTTAAGGAGGCTCGCAGTAGGGGAACTTAGAACTGGGGGAGTGGGAAGGAGACAGATGGCAGGAAAGATTGGGGGGAGATTTGATTAATGCCCCAAGTGGGGGAAAAAGGAAGGCAGAGAAGGGTTTCAGGAAGCCCATGTCAAGGCAGCTGGGTGGGGACAGTGTGGAATAGGAGAGGTGAGACTGACAGCTGGGACACAGGCAAGAACAAGACTAGCTTTGGTGGGGCCTTTGCTGTGTTCTGGGGATACGCCTTCAGGAGATGCTGGTCTGGACTAGGGTGTGGGCGGAGGGTACAGAGGAAGCAGGGCAGAGATCTGGAGAAGCAGGCCTGCGAAGGATGCAGAAGGACAGCCCAGGGGAGGTTACGGGGCTGATGCAGGTGCTGTATGGCCAGAAAGGAGACCTGGCATGTGCAGTCACTGCACACACTGGCCTGTGGTCACCAGCAAGCAACCTGTCCCCATTTCAGGGGGTCCCCCACTGGGCCAGGACCAGTGGGGCATGGAACTGGGTGCTGTGATGTCTGTAGAGCTGCTGCCTCCCTGTCTGGCTGCACATCTGCCATTCTCACCTCTGCTGGTCCTCCCGACCCCCCACCACTCTGGGAAGAGGTGGTCTCTAAGCTATGAGGCTGCCCCCCACTGAGATGATTCTGGCTCCATCATGGTCCCTAGGCCAAAGGCTCTAAAAGGCTGAATGCCTCCAGGGTGGGTATGGGTCTGAAGGAGCCTGTGTGTCAGAAGACCTTGTCCATTCTTCCCTGAGCAGTCCCACAAACTCCTGTGATTTGGTCTAAACTAGGGATTGTTTCAAAGAATCTGTAGGCCCAGAGGCAGGGATGCTGGAGAGGTGACTATCTCTGTCTTTCTACTCTTCCTCATTACTTGACTAAGATTATCACTAAGGAGGGAAGGGGGAGGAAGATGAAGGGGAAAGGGAATCTTCTTTTATCTACTGCAAGGATTTTTAAATTATTTTTTTATTGAGAAAGTGTCTCCTTTGGTCACACAGACTAGAGTGCCATGGTGCTATCATAGTTCTCTGCAGCCTCAAACTCCTGGGAGCAAGAGATCATCCCACCTCAGTTTTCCAAGTAGCTGGGACTATATAGGTGCATGCCACCATGCCCAGCTAAATTTTACAAGCTTTTTTTGCAGTGACAAGGCAACGTCTCACCATGTTGCCCAGGCTGGTCTCAAAACCCCTGGCCTCAAGGGGTCCTTCCACCTTGCCCTCCCAAAGCTTGAATGATGAATGAATGGATGAATAAAAATGAATAAAGTCAATGAGCATTTACTGCAGTTTGAAAAGCAAGTGTGGGCATGTCAAGTGTCAAGAGGGGATGTATCTGCCTCAGAAGTTTAAGCATCTAATTCTTGGCTCATTTAAGAGGCAGCTTTAGAAAGAAATTTAAGATATAATGATCTCATCTCATCCAGATGCTCAGAAGACAGGAGTGACGGGAGACAGTAAGAATTCATCAGGTGCTGCACCATGGCACGGCACTGCCAGGTCTTCAATAGCCAGTAGAAGATGCCTGCCCTGTCTTGACTTGGACAGATGCAAGCCCTTTCCCCTTACAGAGCCTCTGTGGCTACAGTTGTTGGCCAACAGGACCCAGGCGGGGAAGGGTTGGAAGAGTGCTTTGTAAAGGATGAAGATGCTCCATGTAGATCTGCTGGCCCATCTACTGGAGGCAGGGTCTACACCAGTGGGGGAAAGGTGTGGAACCTATGCAGGTGGGCACAGAGCAGGACAATTACTCCTTCTTTTGGCCCAGCTCCTCCAGCTCAGAGACTGGGACTGACCCCAGGAATCCTCCCAAGGACCCGGCACCCTGTTCAGATTCCCTCCTCAGCCAGGCATGGGCCCCTCTGTCACGGGCCGCATGACTGTGGACCCCAGTGAGTCTCCTCAAGCTTTAGGGCAGGAAATGATGCCTCAGTGACAGCCAAACTGGCTGGTCCAAGCTGAAGGAATTACCTGACAGGTAGGGCAGGAGCTGGCATGGCCCCGGTCTTCACCTGAGACCTCAACAGATCCATCACTGACCAAAACCTGCACTCACAGCTGCTGAGGCTGTCTTCCATTGAGAATTTCTCCCAGCACCAGGCCAGGTACCAGAACACTGGGATTGCCTTCAATGCCGAAACCCATGGGCCAGCTCCAGGTTGGCCTCCCAGAGTGGTGACAAGAAAGAAAGCACAAGCCGGGCTCAGTGGCTCAGCCTGTAATCCCGCACCTTTGGGAGGCTGAGGTGAGTGGATTGCCTGAGCCCGCGGGTTCGAGACCCACCTGGGCAGCGAGACCTCATCTCTACAATAAATAAAAAAATCAGCTGGGCGTGGTAGCGCATGCCTGTAATTCCGGCTACTCGGAAGGCTGAGGCGGAAGGATCGCTGGAGTCCAGCAGGTCGAGGCTGCGGTGGCCGGGAGCGGCCACTGCACTCCAGTCTGGGCGACAGAGCGAGACTCCAACTCAAAAAAAAAAAAAAAAAGAAAGAAAGCACAGAACTCGCTAATGAGTGGCCCTGGGCTTCTGTTTCCTTTGTTCCCTTGTGGAATCAGGCTATGCCTGACATTTACAGATGACTTTAATAGAATTACAGCAAGCCTGGGAAATGATGTCTTCTCGGTGACCCCTAATTAAAGTGCAGAGAGCACATAGCCAGAACCCCTCAGTTCCATAGCTGCTGGGGAATAATTGAGAGAAGGAGACACAGAGAAGAGAATGGCCAGATGGGGGGGGCACATGGAGGTGGGGGCGAGTTCCCAGCCAGGTGGCTCTGTGCTTCTCAGAAACTGATTGTCTGTCACCATCTGTGAGTCTAAGGGAAGCTGACACTGATGTGCTGTGTCCCTGTAGGCTGGTGACCCCTGATGGGGGAAGGCAGAGGCCAGCGGCTTGGTTTCTGCAGTGCAGAAAAATGAGAGAGAATTCACACAAGACCATTTTCATATATTTCCATACAATTTGCCTGACAGTCAGACGGCCACCTCCCAGCTCCTGATGTGGACTGTGGTTCTCAGGCAGCCTGGACAGGGAGCAGGGGTTGTCCAAGGTCTGGGTCCCAGGTACAAGACCACACTTTGCCATTCCCCAGTGGGGGGATCCTCGGCAAGACACAGCCTCTTCCATGTGTCAACCTTCCCCCATGGGGAGAATGCAGCCCATGTCAGGATCCTTCTGATGACTAAGCGGATGGAGTAAATGTGACAGACAGCTTGGAAGACAGAACTTCAATGTATTTCTGAGAGAAGGCTCCCTTAGTTGTTCAATGTCACTAGAGTCCTAAGGTCTCCTTTGGGTGGGTGCCCTGGTTCAGAGAGGGGTCTTGCAGTAGCCCCATGTATACTTGTGTGGAGGGGTGTCGCATGGCCACCACCCTGGGAGGGCTTTGCACTCTCCAGAGCTGGCCTTTGGGGAGGCAGGAGACAGGGGAGCATGGGGGCTGG
>NW_007229974.1:0-3480 GCF_000164805.1 Carlito syrichta | reverse complement strand
TGCACAGAGAACTTTAAGGAGGCTCGCAGTAGGGGAACTTAGAACTGGGGGAGTGGGAAGGAGACAGATGGCAGGAAAGATTGGGGGGAGATTTGATTAATGCCCCAAGTGGGGGAAAAAGGAAGGCAGAGAAGGGTTTCAGGAAGCCCATGTCAAGGCAGCTGGGTGGGGACAGTGTGGAATAGGAGAGGTGAGACTGACTGCTGGGACACAGGCAAGAACAAGACTAGCTTTGGTGGGGCCTTTGCTGTGTTCTGGGGATACGCCTTCAGGAGATGCTGGTCTGGACTAGGGTGTGGGCGGAGGGTACAGAGGAAGCAGGGCAGAGATCTGGAGAAGCAGGCCTGCGAAGGATGCAGAAGGACAGCCCAGGGGAGGTTACGGGGCTGATGCAGGTGCTGTATGGCCAGAAAGGAGACCTGGCATGTGCAGTCACTGCACACACTGGCCTGTGGTCACCAGCAAGCAACCTGTCCCCATTTCAGGGGGTCCCCCACTGGGCCAGGACCAGTGGGGCATGGAACTGGGTGCTGTGATGTCTGTAGAGCTGCTGCCTCCCTGTCTGGCTGCACATCTGCCATTCTCACCTCTGCTGGTCCTCCCGACCCCCCACCACTCTGGGAAGAGGTGGTCTCTAAGCTATGAGGCTGCCCCCACTGAGATGATTCTGGCTCCATCATGGTCCCTAGGCCAAAGGCTCTAAAAGGCTGAATGCCTCCAGGGTGGGTATGGGTCTGAAGGAGCCTGTGTGTCAGAAGACCTTGTCCATTCTTCCCTGAGCAGTCCCACAAACTCCTGTGATTTGGTCTAAACTATGGATTGTTCTAGATTCTGTATGCCCAGAGGCAGGGATGCTGGAGAGGTGACTATCTCTGTCTCTCTACTCTTCCTCATTACTTGACTAAGATTATCACTAAGGAGGGAAGGGGGAGGAAGATGAAGGGGAAAGGGAATCTTCTTTTATCTACTGCAAGGATTTTTAAATTATTTTTTTTATTGAGAAAGTGTCTCCTTTGGTCACACAGACTAGAGTGCCATGGTGCTATCATAGTTCTCTGCAGCCTCAAACTCCTGGGAGCAAGAGATCATCCCACCTCAGTTTTCCAAGTAGCTTAGACTATATAGGTGCATGCCACCATGCCCAGCTAAATTTTACAAACTTTTTTTGCAGTGACAAGGCAACGTCTCACCATGTTGCCCAGGCTGGTCTCAAACCCCTGGCCTCAAGGGGTCCTTCCACCTTGCCCTCCCAAAGCTTGAATGATGAATGAATGGATGAATAAAAATGAATAAAGTCAATGAGCATTTACTGCAGTTTGAAAAGCAAGTGTGGGCATGTCAAGTGTCAAGAGGGGATGTATCTGCCTCAGAAGTTTAAGCATCTAATTCTTGGCTCATTTAAGAGGCAGCTTTAGAAAGAAATTTAAGATATAATGATCTCATCTCATCCAGATGCTCAGAAGACAGGAGTGACGGGAGACAGTAAGAATTCATCAGGTGCTGCACCATGGCACGGCACTGCCAGGTCTTCAATAGCCAGTAGAAGATGCCTGCCCTGTCTTGACTTGGACAGATGCAAGCCCTTTCCCCTTACAGAGCCTCTGTGGCTACAGTTGTTGGCCAACAGGACCCAGGCGGGGAAGGGTTGGAAGAGTGCTTTGTAAAGGATGAAGATGCTCCATGTAGATCTGCTGGCCCATCTACTGGAGGCAGGGTCTACACCAGTGGGGGAAAGGTGTGGAACCTATGCAGGTGGGCACAGAGCAGGACAATTACTCCTTCTTTTGGCCCAGCTCCTCCAGCTCAGAGACTGGGACTGACCCCAGGAATCCTCCCAAGGACCCGGCACCCTGTTCAGATTCCCTCCTCAGCCAGGCATGGGCCCCTCTGTCACGGGCCGCATGACTGTGGACCCCAGTGAGTCTCCTCAAGCTTTAGGGCAGGAAATGATGCCTCAGTGACAGCCAAACTGGCTGGTCCAAGCTGAAGGAATTACCTGACAGGTAGGGCAGGAGCTGGCATGGCCCCGGTCTTCACCTGAGACCTCAACAGATCCATCACTGACCAAAACCTGCACTCACAGCTGCTGAGGCTGTCTTCCATTGAGAATTTCTCCCAGCACCAGGCCAGGTACCAGAACACTGGGATTGCCTTCAATGCCGAAACCCATGGGCCAGCTCCAGGTTGGCCTCCCAGAGTGGTGACAAGAAAGAAAGCACAAGCCGGGCTCAGTGGCTCAGCCTGTAATCCCGCACCTTTGGGAGGCTGAGGTGAGTGGATTGCCTGAGCCCGCGGGTTCGAGACCCACCTGGGCAGCGAGACCTCATCTCTACAATAAATAAAAAAATCAGCTGGGCGTGGTAGCGCATGCCTGTAATTCCGGCTACTCGGAAGGCTGAGGCGGAAGGATCGCTGGAGTCCAGCAGGTCGAGGCTGCGGTGGCCGGGAGCGGCCACTGCACTCCAGTCTGGGCGACAGAGCGAGACTCCAACTCAAAAAAAAAAAAAAAAAGAAAGAAAGCACAGAACTCGCTAATGAGTGGCCCTGGGCTTCTGTTTCCTTTGTTCCCTTGTGGAATCAGGCTATGCCTGACATTTACAGATGACTTTAATAGAATTACAGCAAGCCTGGGAAATGATGTCTTCTCGGTGACCCCTAATTAAAGTGCAGAGAGCACATAGCCAGAACCCCTCAGTTCCATAGCTGCTGGGGAATAATTGAGAGAAGGAGACACAGAGAAGAGAATGGCCAGATGGGGGGGCACATGGAGGTGGGGGCGAGCCCCACCCAGGTGGCTCTGTGCTCCTCAGAAACTGATTGTCTGCCACCATCTGTGAGTCTAAGGGAAGCTGACACTGATGTGCTGTGTCCCTGTAGGCTGGTGACCCCTGATGGGGGAAGGCAGAGGCCAGCGGCTTGGTTTCTGCAGTGCAGAAAAATGAGAGAGAATTCACACAAGACCATTTTCATATATTTCCATACAATTTGCCTGACAGTCAGACGGCCACCTCCCAGCTCCTGATGTGGACAGTGGTTCTCAGGCAGCCTGGACAGGGAGCAGGGGTTGTCCAAGGCCTGGGTCCCAGGTACAAGACCACACTTTGCCATTCCCCAGTGGAGGGATCCTGGGCAAGACACAGCCTCTTCCATGTGTCAACCTTCCCCCATGGGGAGAATGCAGCCCATGTCAGGATCCTTCTGATGACTAAGCGGATGGAGTAAATGTGACAGACAGCTTGGAAGACAGAACTTCAATGTATTTCTGAGAGAAGGCTCCCTTAGTTGTTCAATGTCACTAGAGTCCTAAGGTCTCCTTTGGGTGGGTGCCCTGGTTCAGAGAGGGGTCTTGCAGTAGCCCCATGTATACTTGTGTGGAGGGGTGTCGCATGGCCACCACCCTGGGAGGGCTTTGCACTCTCCAGAGCTGGCCTTTGGGGAGGCAGGAGACAGGGGAGCATGGGGGCTGGATGGAGGGAGCCT
>NW_007229973.1:0-384 GCF_000164805.1 Carlito syrichta | reverse complement strand
TAGAAAACTGAGGCTTAGCAGGAGGTCCTTGCCTCCACTGTGAAAGACAAGGAGGTCCCAGGGTTTCTGCCCATTTTTCCTGTGTGTCTGGAACTCTTGTCCAAGAAGGCTGCCCTCTCTCTTGTCATCTCTTTGATGAGTGGCTTAGAGAATCAGAACCTTTCTTTTCAGTGGTCCTCATCACTAATCCTCAGTCCCTGAAAAAAATCAGACACAAAGTTTTACCATTTTACAGGTTTTTAGGTGACAGCCCCTTGGCAGAACCATAAATACTTTTACGAATTAACTATGTCTGAAACAGAATTCACTTCTAATCCAAATATTTATTTAATTATTGGTCCAGGATTTATTGAGGCTTTACTGAGTGCCAGAAATTGTGCTGAA
>NW_007229972.1:0-583 GCF_000164805.1 Carlito syrichta | reverse complement strand
CAATCATTTGAGCAATGTTTTGTAGTCATCATTGTGAAAGTCTTTCACTTCTCTGGTTCTGAAGATGCAGAGGTATTTCATTTTTTGTGTGTGACTATTGTGAATGGGATTGTGCTTTTTTATTTGGGTCACTGCCTGCTTGTTTTTGGTGTATAGCAATGCAACTGTCTTTCACACATTTATTTTGAACACTGAGACTTTGCCAAAGTCCTTTATCAGTGCAAGCAGGTTTTTGACAGATTCTCTTGGATTTTCAAAGTATAGTATCATAACAGCAGCAAAGAGGGATAAATTGACTTCTTCTTTTCCTGTTTGGATACCTCTGATTTCCTTCTCTTGTCTAATTGTCCTAACTAGGTCTTTCAATAGAATGTTGAGCAAGTAGGATGTGAGGGGGCAGCCTTGTCTTGTTCCAGTTTTTAGGGGAAATTTTTCCAGTTTCTGTTCATTTGACAATATGTTAGCTGTGGGTTTATTGTAAATGGCACTTACTATTTTGAGATATGTTCCTTCTATACCTAGGTGTGTTGAGAGTTTTTTAAGTAGAAGGGATGCTGGATTTTATCAAAAGTGTTTTTCTCAT
>NW_007229971.1:0-572 GCF_000164805.1 Carlito syrichta | reverse complement strand
CAAAATTCAAACATTTTAAGCATAAAATTTGACTACTACTTTGAGATATTCAATAAATTAAGGCTATCTTAAACTTTTAAACTTATTTTATGCTTTTGTATCAGTTTATCCCGTATTTAGTATCCTGTCATATTAGGCTATGAGTTTCAGAAAGGCAAGAACAGGGCCTAGCAAAGATGCCCTAAACAAGTTTGTTTGTTTTTCTTCCTTCATTACTTCTGAGAAACAAGTCTGT
This sequence comes from Carlito syrichta, assembly GCF_000164805.1. Classification (NCBI taxonomy): domain Eukaryota; kingdom Metazoa; phylum Chordata; class Mammalia; order Primates; family Tarsiidae; genus Carlito; species Carlito syrichta. Next base: position 337 of record NW_007229971.1, on the reverse strand, counting down.
TTTATTTTATTCTAGACATGAAGTTCTTCATATCTAGCCTAAATCTATCCTGACACAACGTTAGACATCAGAATCCATTTTACATGTCTACTCCTATGAAAGATATGGTAGAAAGGGTGAAATAAAAGAAAGAAAATGAGAAAAATTTGACACTTTAAATGGATGTGCATTGCTGCAATAATTAACAAGACCCCTCGAAAAGATTTAGTGCTGCTGGGGGAGAGGGGGTGCACACAACATTAATAAGAGTACCTGATCTCAAACCAGGCAAAGTAGGGACCAAAGGTAGGCCCAAACTTTACCTGTATAATGACCATTTGTATACTTACTCCTGATG
>NW_007229970.1:0-573 GCF_000164805.1 Carlito syrichta | reverse complement strand
TTGTATCAGTTTATCCCGTATTTAGTATCCTGTCATATTAGGCTATGAGTTTCAGAAAGGCAAGAACAGGGCCTAGCAAAGATGCCCAAAACAAGTTTGTTTGTTTTTCTTCCTTCATTACTTCTGAGAAACAAGTCTGTCTTATTTTATTCTAGACATGAAGTTCTTCATATCTAGCCTAAATCTATCCTGACACAACGTTAGACATCAGAATCCATTTTACATGTCTACTCCTATGAAAGATATGGTAGAAAGGGCAAAATAAAAGAAAGAAAATGAGAAAAATTTGACACTTTAAATGGATGTGCATTGCTGCAATAATTAACAAGACCCCTCGAAAAGATTTAGTGCTGCTGGGGGAGAGGGGGTGCACACAACATTAATAAGAGTACCTGATCTCAAACCAGGCAAAGTAGGGACCAAAGGTAGGCCCAAACTTTACCTGTATAATGACCATTTGTATACTTACTCCTGATTGTACTCCAAGTCTTAAAAAAAGATTCAGTGCTCAGAAAAAAATGATCTTCCTTTTTCTTGAAATTCAAATTAAATGGTGTAGCTTTTAGACTAGGA
>NW_007229969.1:0-4535 GCF_000164805.1 Carlito syrichta | reverse complement strand
AGTTGGCAGCTACCACCCAACACCAGGAAATTGTAGTTCTGCTGAAACCGACGCCAGCGGCATCCAGGTAACTAGTCTTCTGAAGAAGCCAGAAATCTGGATCTTTATGTGAAATGCTCAGATTTTAAAAGCTTATGTTTAATCGTGTTATTTTTTATAACACTGAAAAGGCCACTAGAAATCAAAGGGTCTCTATTTGTAAACTGTGAAGTGACGCGCAGAGAGGTTGAATGACTTGCCACAGCCACATGGCTGAGAAGTGAAAAAACAATTGTAGTCAGCAGTCCCTGCCTCTTGCCATTGTGCTGCAAATCACACAGGCATCTGCTGAGAGGTGGACCTGCTCCTGTGCCTGGGCCACTGGAGGTGTTGAAACCGGGGGAGTTTGTCATTAGTCAGAGAAGTGGTCCTGGAGGAGCGTTGCTTGCAAAAGACAGGATTTCCATCTCTCTTTTTATTTTTCAGAGAAAAGAGTCTCACAGGCTGTAGTGTGGCGGTGTGATCATAGCTCACTGCAGCCTTGAACTCGTGGTCTCTAGGGTCCTCCCAGCTCAGCCTCCCTATTAGTTGGGATGACAGGCTAATTTTTATTTATTTATTTTTTTTAGAGACAGGGTCTTGCTGTGTTGTCCAGACTGGTGTCAACTCCAAGCCTCAGTGATCTTCCCGCCCCATCCTCCAAGTCCCTGGGATTACGGGCATGAGCCACTGTGCCTGGCTCTCAAGGAACAAAATTTATTTCAACCTGAGATGCTGTCATTGCAGGAAAATTTGGGACACACAGAACTTCCTGGGAGGGTCTGCTCTGTGTCACAGCATGAGGTCTGACGCAGTGCTTTAGGAGTGTAATTACTGCAGTTGCTTCTCTGAAAGAGAGGGAGAGAGGAAAGAAAAAAGGAAGAGAGGGAAGAAGCAGGAGAAGGAGAAGAAAAAAAAAAGCTGAAAATTACCTCTTTTGTCAATAATGAAAGAAAAGGCATTTGACTCACAGGCAGGGGATGGGTAATTAAGACCCTCAATGATATGAAAGTTCGTTGGTAGTGCTGTTATTTTTTTCGAGTGGAGTGATAGAAATTATTGCTTTATCGTTCTTTCTGATACAATCAAAATTTTATTCCATCTTGTACCCCAATTACAGACTATAATGACTTAGGCTTCTGAAAGAGATTAAAAAAATTTCAAAGCATTTCTTTAATTTGTGTTTCCACCTTTTGGGGCTGAATAACAGGCTGTGCATTGATAAAACTGCAGTCACAATTCCCATTCTATGTTTATGGTAGATTTACATTCAGGACCATGGTTTTAAAGCAAATGCGTCTTATAAGTAACATTCCATTTTGTAATGTACATGACAAACCCAGGCCCTCAAGTAAGACAGGAGACTTCATTCATTCAGCAGATATTTATTAATAAAGTAACATTGCATGCTGACTTTCCAGAACTGTTCTGTTTTTCCAGTCCCCGCTTAAATTTGTGTCCTTTTTTATTCTCAGAAGGATACTGGCTCTAACAATAAGGTATAGAGTCACGCTGTTTATGGTCAGGCATTGCTCTTGTCCCACAGGTAAGGGGAAAACAAGGTAGACAGTTTCTGTTCTTTCCTGATATAACCACCTTGTAACTTTGTTACCCTCGACAAGTTACAGAATGACTGTGCCTCAGTTTCCTCATCTGTAAAATGAGGATTGTTGTGAGGATTTGATTATCTACCCCATACTAAGTGCACAACAGAGTCCCTGGGGCAGGAGAGCTAGATAAATGTTAGTAATTGGTGTTAGTATGTCTCCTGCATGGAGGGAAGTGTTCTGGCATGGCATGCTCATAGGAGAGGAGGGCATGCTAAGATATGTTATTGACCACAAGGGAGAAAGGGATGTGCGTAAAAAATGACACAAAAATGACAGAAAATACAAAGACATTTAAGAAAATATTTAAAGATTTGATATTGAGTACCCAGCATTTGTCTAGGCTGTTCAAGGACCCTTCCTGTGCAAAAAGGCATTTTAAAAATTCATTTGTTTATTTGTTAGATAACTTACATATTTTCTATGAAATAGCTTCAGGATCTGAACTGGGTTCTGGGTATTCACTGATGAACTAGAAGTAATCCCTGCCATTCAACAACTTGGAGGCCTGATGTAATTCAGACGAGATACTGAGCCTGTGTAAGAACAAAAGGTCTTCAGTTAAGCTTGGGGTTCAGGGATACCTTCTGTTATAAATTGAATTGTGCTTCTCCCACTTAATATGTTGAAATTCTAACCCCCAGCACCTCAGAATGTGACTGTATTTGGAGATAAGCCCTTAAAAGAGGTAATTAAGTTGAAGGATAGTCATTAGGGTGGGGTCTAATCCAATATAACTGGCATCCTTATAAAAAGAGAAATTTAGACACACACACACGCACATACACACACATGAAGAACATTGTATGAAGAAGAAGGCCGAGATTGAGATGATGCTTCTAACAAGCCAAAGTGTACCAAAGATTGCCAGCAAAGCACAGCAGCTAAGAAAGAGGCTGGAAACAGATGCTCTCTCAGGGCTTCCAGAAGGAACCAGCCCATCCTACACCTTGACCTAGAACTTCTAGCCTCCATAACTGTGAGACAATGAATTCTGTGGTTTAAGCCACCCAGATTGTTGTACTTGTCCCAGCAGCCCTAGCAATACGAGACAACTTTCCAGAGGATACAGTGTGTGGGCAGGTGTTACTGGGAGAGTCAGGTGTATTTACACCAGAGGGATGCATTTCCCATGACTTGGCCAGCATCCTTGGGGGGTGGCTCCACTCCCTTGTCCTCAGAATCATTAGATGATCTGTCCCGTTCCTGAACTTGATTCCAGCCCAGTCACTTAATGTGCCTTCAAGACCTCAATGTCTTGTTGTCATAAGAGTGAAGCTCCACAGGCTTGTTCTGAAGGAGAAGTATGAATGTAGCTGCTCTCCAGAGCTAAGGGGTACTGAAGAAGCACAGCTTCAGATGAAGGAATGACATGAATCACAGACTTGAAGCGCTCAGAAAGAAGCTGCTACACTGTGTACCTTAACCATTTCAGATTTATTTTTTGTTTCTGCCATGAGTACCCTTTAGAAGCCATCATCCATTGACTGACTGTTTTGACCAAGCCAGAGGAGGAGCAGTGTTCCAATATACCATTCCCGCTCTCTACATTTGTGGGGGAAATTGTGAGGTCTCAGAGGTAGCCAAATAAAACTGACCCTTGCCATTAGCAGGGGATGTTGAGTCCCTCATTAATTTGAGGATTCATGAGTAAGAGCATAGTTTTGTTAAATACTGTTTTAAATGAAACAAGTCAAACAAACAGACGTGTAGAAATAATACAACATACTAGTGTACCCGGTTCCCAGCTTAAGAAACAAAGCATCATAAACACAGTTAAAGGCCTTCGTCTGCAACATCCAAATCCTTCTCCCCTCCAGAGTTTTCTTTGAGCCTTTCCATGCAGGTTTTTATTCTTTTGCCTAAAGTAGTATGTCCTATTTTAAACACTATCACAATGAAATTAGGTCAATTTGAGTCTTGTTTTTCCTCACTCGTCATTTTTGTTAATGTTTTGCATAGGGTGTCATTCATTTAATATAACTGCTGTGTGGTATTCCCTGTGATTATGCTATAATTTATTGACTCATGCCCTTACTGACAGTGGATGGAATCGTTCTTGTTGAGTTTTCTTGTGCATATCCATGGGAGTTTCTGCAATGTACATGCCACAGGGTACAGTGAGATTGTTGGGCCATAGAGTTTGCCCATCTTGGAATTTATAAAATATTGACAAATTAGTCCATAGAGGGTTTATTTGTATTACCATCTGAAATTTTTGATTGTTTCTGTTTGCCCATAAATAATTAACACTTGGTGTAATCAGGCTTTAAATTTTTTTGCTAGTATGATGAGTATAAAATTGTATATCTCATTACGTCTTTTAGAAATTGCATTTCCTAAAATTAGTGAACATTTTGTCCACTCAGATTTCTCAAATGGCAAAGGATATTTTCCATTCATATTATTGCTAATTTTCCCCCAATAGGCTAAATTGTTGAGTAGTATCAATAATAGAGGACAGCCTTGTCTTATTCCGGACTTCAGTGGAAATGCTTCTACCATTTTAACATTCAGAATGATGCTTGTTGTAGGTTTTTGAGAGCTAACCATTGTCAAGTTAAGGATGTTCACTTTATTTTCAGTTTGCTAAGTGTTTCACAAAGCATTATGAATGGCTACTCATTTTAACTTTTAAAATAAAATATTGCATACATAAAAGTGCATGAGTCATAAGTATAGAGATGGATACATTTCCAGAAAGCAAACAGATCCATGTGGTCAGAAGCCAAGCCAAGAAGTGAATGTTAACAGTGACCCAGAAACCCCCTCCATGACCACCCCAGATCTTTTTCTCAAAGGTGATTATTTCCTTGAATTCTAACCACACAAATTAGTTTTGCCTGTTTTTGAACCTTACATAAATAGAATCATGGAGATATATATATATATTTTATATATATATATAAA
>NW_007229968.1:0-3951 GCF_000164805.1 Carlito syrichta | reverse complement strand
AGTAAAAGCTTTAAAACATGTAACTGACTTTATACGTAGTTTTTTTTTTTTACTTTAATAATATATACAATTCAGGGTTGGGCCCAGAAATGTTCATTATGCTGGGATTGATTTTTTAAGTAATGTATTAATACTCCAAATGAAAAACACCTTTTCTCTTTAAATACGTTGGAAATACATGGTATAATTCTGCCTTCAAAAATGACAACTACAGTGTTTCTCACATAAATTATGAATGTTTTATTCTCCCTAAATTGAAACTTGTTACTATTCCAGATCTATATCTTTTTTAGAAATCTTAACCTTGAAATTCACTATACCTAAGTACTATTCAGAAGGCAGAATGCATAATAAACCTTAAAAATTTTAGAAAATTAAACAGTATCGTGATTTAATGCAGCTTTTTGCATTATTAAAATTTGTGTTCTTTTTCTTGGTGCAAACTGTATTTTCTGCTTGTTAATTTTGATTAAATGTTGCAGATGTGCAAACCTTAGAGAAAAGTTTCCCTTATGTATTTGAAGGAAATATAAAATCACATTCTCGTTATATTTTAACCCAATTTATATTCTTAAAATTATATTTCCATTGAATCCCCTAGTATTTTCTTTACCTAATACATAATACTGTACTCTGCAACGAAGTGTCCTATTATTCTGATACTTTTAATCACCAAGCATTTACAACGAGGATTCCAGAGAAAGAATTATGGGGCCCAATATATATAACCCAGAATAACATGGAGATGTACAAAGTAGTAAGTATATGGGCTCTGCATTAGTCAGACAAGATCAGGCACGTTCAGGGTGGTATGGCCATAGAACATTAGTATAATCATTTAGATAATTGAAAATTCTGGAAAAGTGATTATGATCTTAGCAAAGGCAATGTTCAAATACTGTAGGAAAAACTGCTCAAAGGCTGTTACAGAATATTCAAAACATCCAAAAGTTTCTAAACTTCAGAAAGTGCTGAAATATTATTTGGTTGTCTATAATGAAGCCTCAACATGACTCTGTGACAATAATAATAAAACACTACCTCTCGGGTAACCCACACATGTCCCCTCCCAGTTTGGGGGTTTCTCAGTCCACTCAATAAACACTGCTTATGAAAAAAAAGACCACCTCTTTTAGAGGATTCTTGAATGATCACTTATCCCTGGAGAAATTTTTGGATAGGTGTGAAAACATGGTTCCCTTCATTTCGTGGGAATGAAATCCACCTTGTCTACCGCATTTGGCAGAGCACTGAACACAAGTGCCTACGGATTGCTCAGTAGTCAAGGTCCCTACCATTATGATGTCAAAGTTCTGAGGCTGATGTCATAAATGACAATTTGACATGCTTGCTTCCGTGACTTTACTTACCTCTTTTAATGAAAAAATTAGCCTTTTAGTCAATCTACAGATTCAATGAAATAACCATTAACATAACATCATTCTTCTCAGACCTAGAAATTGCAGAAAAGAATTCAAGGAAACCATAAACAATCACGAATAGCCAAAAGAATCTTATCAAAAGAAACAAAGCAGGAGCTATCACAGTTTCAAAATACAAATTTTACTATATGTTTACAGTAATCAACCCAGCCTGGTATTGGTACAAGAATAGGTCCATAGGTCAATGGATCAGTACAGAGAATGAAATCCTCAAATTCCAACCAACTCATCTTTGAAAAATCCTCCAGTACCCACTGGTTAATGGAGAATATATTCAGTAAATGTTGCTGGGAAAAGGCTGACAACATGCATAAGATTGAAACAGTTCCCATATCTATCACCATACACATTAACTCTAAATGGATCAAAGACGAAAACGTAAAACACCAAATATAATAATCTTTCAAAACGCGGTAAACATCATTAGGGAAACTGGAACCAGAAACAAATTCCCTTTCGGAGCCCTAAATACCCATGCCTTAAGGAGTAAGTTAGACAAGTGGGACCTCATCAAATTAATATACTTGTGCAAAACAAAAGAAAACATTAGAAGACCAGGGATACAGCCAACAGAATGGGGAAAATGACTCTCCTCCTATATATTTGTAAAAAGGCATAACATCTAGTATCTTCAAGAAACTAAAACTCAGAAAAATCAGACAAACTTTCCCTTTGAAAAGTGTGCAAAATACGTGATTGGATACTTTCATAAGAAGAGTTAAGGGCAGCCAGCAGACACATGAAAATTGCTTAGCTCATCATCATCAAAGAAATGAAAATGAAAACACTTTTAAATACCACATACCCCTGGTAAGACTGTCCATCATCAATAAAACAAACAATAACAGATGCAGGTAAGGATTTGGGAAGAAATAAAAGCTTCCACACTGCATGTGGACTAAAAAGTAGAGCAACATCTTTGGAAAACAGTGTGGTTGTTTGTAAAGGGACAAGATATTGACCTACCATCTGACTCAGTAATTCCCCTGTCGAGAATATACCTGGATGAACTAAAATGATTTTACCAAAAAGATACCAGCACGAGTATGCTTTTTGCATCTCTAATCACAATTGCTATAAAACATGGTATGAACCATATTGCCCATCAAAGCTGGATAAGATAAAATAAATGTGGTATATACTCAGTAGAGTAGTATGTAGGCATAAAAAACGACAGGTAGAAGGATTTTGCAGAACGTTTGATGGATATGAGGTAAGTCATTTTCAGTGATTTATCACAGAAACAAAGAACAGGGTTCAATAAGTTCTCACTCATGAGCTGAACTTGATCACTCATAGTGCTGTAAGCAAATGATTGGCAATAGTGGAAAACTGTTTAGGGGGAGGGATGAGATTGGCAGTGGAGGAATACTGCTAAGGAAGGAGGAGCATACCTCATCAACCAGGGACCCTGCATAGTTAATGTTTGTGTAGCTAACTCTGAATTGTACCCCACATTTTTAAATAATTAAAATATATTATTAAATAAATAAATAAATGAAAGCTGTAAAACATTAAACTAGACTTTGTTTATTCTATTTTGCATTTTTTTTTACTTTAAAATGGTTAAAATTCAGGTTTGGACCCAGAAATGTTCATTATGCAGGGATTGATTATTTACAAATTGTATAATCCTCCAATGATAACTCCTTTTCCCTTTAACACATTGGAATACATGGTATAATTCTGCCTTCAAAACTGACAACTACAATGTTTCTCACATAAACACTGAATTTTTTTTCTACCTAAATTGAAACTTGTTAAGATTTCAGATCTATATCATTCTTAGAAAACTGAACCTTGAGATTCAGTGTACGTAAGTGGTATTCAGAAGGCAGAAACCATAACAAATCTTAAAAATTTTAGAAAATAAAACAGTATCATGATTTAAGACAGCTTCTTCCATTCTTAAAATTTGTATACATTTTCTTGGTGCTCTCTGTATTTTCTGCTTCTTAATTTTGATTAAATGTTACAGATGTGCAATCCCTTATATATTTGAAGGAAATATAAAATCACATTCCCTTATTATTTTAACCCAATTTATATTTTTAAAAGAAACTTTCCATTGAATCCCCTAGTAATTTTTCTATCAAGACATAATGCTGCACTCTGCAACATAGTGTTCGATTCTTCTGATACTTTTAATCACCAAGCATTTATTATAAGGCACACAGAAAAAAGAGAATTTGGGTCCCAATATATGAAATCCAAAATAACATGGAGATGTACAACATAGTAAGTATTTGGGCTCAGCATTAGTATAAAAATTTAGAAAATTGAAAATTCTGGAAAAGTGATCATGACCTTAGCAAAAGCAGTGTTCAAATCATGTAGAAAAACTTGCTCAAAGGCTGTTACACAATACTCAAAACATCCAGAAGTTAAAAAAGTAAAGAAAGTGCTAAAATATTATTTGGGTTGTGCTATAACGAAGCCTCAATAGGACTCCGTGACATAATATAATAGACTACCTCGTGGTACCCCAGAGGTCCCCTCCCAGTTTGGA
>NW_007229967.1:0-4074 GCF_000164805.1 Carlito syrichta | reverse complement strand
GTGGAGGGAACTGCTAAGGAAGGCAGGGGCATACCTCATCAATCAGGGACCCTGCATAATCCATGTTTGTATATTTAACACTGAATTGTACCCCACATTTTTAAAAAATTAAAATAAATAAATAATAAGTAAAAGCTTTAAAACATGTAACTGACTTTATACGTAGTTTTTTTTTTTTACTTTAATAATATATACAATTCAGGGTTGGGCCCAGAAATGTTCATTATGCTGGGATTGATTTTTTAAGTAATGTATAATACTCCAATGATAACACCTTTTCTCTTTAATACGTTGGAATACATGGTATAATTCTGCCTTCAAAAATGACAACTACAGTGTTTCTCACATAAATTATGAATGTTTTATTCTCCCTAAATTGAAACTTGTTACTATTCCAGATCTATATCTTTTTTAGAAATCTTAACCTTGAAATTCACTGTACCTAAGTACTATTCAGAAGGCAGAATGCATAATAAACCTTAAAAATTTTAGAAAATTAAACAGTATCGTGATTTAATGCAGCTTTTTGCATTATTAAAATTTGTGTTCTTTTTCTTGGTGCAAACTGTATTTTCTGCTTGTTAATTTTGATTAAATGTTGCAGATGTGCAAACCTTAGAGAAAAGTTTCACTTATGTATTTGAAGGAAATATAAAATCACATTCTCGTTATATTTTAACCCAATTTATATTCTTAAAATTATATTTCCATTGAATCCCCTAGTATTTTCTTTACCTAATACATAATACTGTACTCTGCAACGAAGTGTCCTATTATTCTGATACTTTTAATCACCAAGCATTTACAACGAGGATTCCAGAGAAAGAATTATGGGGCCCAATATATATAACCCAGAATAACATGGAGATGTACAAAGTAGTAAGTATATGGGCTCTGCATTAGTCAGACAAGATCAGGCACGTTCAGGGTGGTATGGCCATAGAACATTAGTATAATCATTTAGATAATTGAAAATTCTGGAAAAGTGATTATGATCTTAGCAAAGGCAATGTTCAAATACTGTAGGAAAAACTGCTCAAAGGCTGTTACAGAATATTCAAAACATCCAAAAGTTTCTAAACTTCAGAAAGTGCTGAAATATTATTTGGTTGTCTATAATGAAGCCTCAACATGACTCTGTGACAATAATAATAAAACACTACCTCTCGGGTAACCCACACATGTCCCCTCCCAGTTTGGGGGTTTCTCAGTCCACTCAATAAACACTGCTTATGAAAAAAAAGACCACCTCTTTTAGAGGATTCTTGAATGATCACTTATCCCTGGAGAAATTTTTGGATAGGTGTGAAAACATGGTTCCCTTCATTTCGTGGGAATGAAATCCACCTTGTCTACCGCATTTGGCAGAGCACTGAACACAAGTGCCTACGGATTGCTCAGTAGTCAAGGTCCCTACCATTATGATGTCAAAGTTCTGAGGCTGATGTCATAAATGACAATTTGACATGCTTGCTTCCGTGACTTTACTTACCTCTTTTAATGAAAAAATTAGCCTTTTAGTCAATCTACAGATTCAATGAAATAACCATTAACATAACATCATTCTTCTCAGACCTAGAAATTGCAGAAAAGAATTCAAGGAAACCATAAACAATCACGAATAGCCAAAAGAATCTTATCAAAAGAAACAAAGCAGGAGCTATCACAGTTTCAAAATACAAATTTTACTATATGTTTACAGTAATCAACCCAGCCTGGTATTGGTACAAGAATAGGTCCATAGGTCAATGGATCAGTACAGAGAATGAAATCCTCAAATTCCAACCAACTCATCTTTGAAAAATCCTCCAGTACCCACTGGTTAATGGAGAATATATTCAGTAAATGTTGCTGGGAAAAGGCTGACAACATGCATAAGATTGAAACAGTTCCCATATCTATCACCATACACATTAACTCTAAATGGATCAAAGACGAAAACGTAAAACACCAAATATAATAATCTTTCAAAACGCGGTAAACATCATTAGGGAAACTGGAACCAGAAACAAATTCCCTTTCGGAGCCCTAAATACCCATGCCTTAAGGAGTAAGTTAGACAAGTGGGACCTCATCAAATTAATATACTTGTGCAAAACAAAAGAAAACATTAGAAGACCAGGGATACAGCCAACAGAATGGGGAAAATGACTCTCCTCCTATATATTTGTAAAAAGGCATAACATCTAGTATCTTCAAGAAACTAAAACTCAGAAAAATCAGACAAAACTTTCCCTTTGAAAAGTGTGCAAAATACGTGATTGGATACTTTTCATAAGAAGAGTTAAGGGCAGCCAGCAGACACATGAAAATTGCTTAGCTCATTCATCATCAAAGAAATGAAAATGAAAACACTTTTAAATACCACATACCCCTGGTAAGACTGTCCATCATCAATAAAACAAACAATAACAGATGCAGGTAAGGATTTGGGAAGAAATAAAAGCTTCCACACTGCATGTGGACTAAAAAGTAGAGCAACATCTTTGGAAAACAGTGTGGTTGTTTGTAAAGGGACAAGATATTGACCTACCATCTGACTCAGTAATTCCCCTGTCGAGAATATACCTGGATGAACTAAAATGATTTTACCAAAAAGATACCAGCACGAGTATGCTTTTTGCATCTCTAATCACAATTGCTATAAAACATGGTATGAACCATATTGCCCATCAAAGCTGGATAAGATAAAATAAATGTGGTATATACTCAGTAGAGTAGTATGTAGGCATAAAAAACGACAGGTAGAAGGATTTTGCAGAACGTTTGATGGATATGAGGTAAGTCATTTTCAGTGATTTATCACGAAACAAAGAACAGGGTTCAATAAGTTCTCACTCATGAGCTGAACTTGATCACTCATAGTGCTGTAAGCAAATGATTGGCAATAGTGGAAAACTGTTTAGGGGGAGGGATGAGATTGGCAGTGGAGGAATACTGCTAAGGAAGGAGGAGCATACCTCATCAACCAGGGACCCTGCATAGTTAATGTTTGTGTAGCTAACTCTGAATTGTACCCCACATTTTTAAATAATTAAAATATATTATTAAATAAATAAATAAATGAAAGCTGTAAAACATTAAACTAACTTTGTTTATTCTATTTTGCATTTTTTTTTACTTTAAAATGGTTAAAATTCAGGTTTGGACCCAGAAATGTTCATTATGCAGGGATTGATTATTTACAAATTGTATAATCCTCCAATGATAACTCCTTTTCCCTTTAACACATTGGAATACATGGTATAATTCTGCCTTCAAAACTGACAACTACAATGTTTCTCACATAAACACTGAATTTTTTTTCTACCTAAATTGAAACTTGTTAAGATTTCAGATCTATATCATTCTTAGAAAACTGAACCTTGAGATTCAGTGTACGTAAGTGGTATTCAGAAGGCAGAAACCATAACAAATCTTAAAAATTTTAGAAAATAAAACAGTATCATGATTTAAGACAGCTTCTTCCATTCTTAAAATTTGTATACATTTTCTTGGTGCTCTCTGTATTTTCTGCTTCTTAATTTTGATTAAATGTTACAGATGTGCAATCCCTTATATATTTGAAGGAAATATAAAATCACATTCCCTTATTATTTTAACCCAATTTATATTTTTAAAAGAAACTTTCCATTGAATCCCCTAGTAATTTTTCTATCAAGACATAATGCTGCACTCTGCAACATAGTGTTCGATTCTTCTGATACTTTTAATCACCAAGCATTTATTATAAGGCACACAGAAAAAAGAGAATTTGGGTCCCAATATATGAAATCCAAAATAACATGGAGATGTACAACATAGTAAGTATTTGGGCTCAGCATTAGTATAAAAATTTAGAAAATTGAAAATTCTGGAAAAGTGATCATGACCTTAGCAAAAGCAGTGTTCAAATCATGTAGAAAAACTTGCTCAAAGGCTGTTACACAATACTCAAAACATCCAGAAGTTAAAAAAGTAAAGAAAGTGCTAAAATATTATTTGGGTTGTGCTATAACGAAGCCTCAATAGGACTCCGTGACATAATATAATAGACTACCTCGTGGTACCCCAGAGGTCCCCTCCCAGTTTGGA
>NW_007229966.1:0-717 GCF_000164805.1 Carlito syrichta | reverse complement strand
CTTTATACGTAGTTTTTTTTTTTTACTTTAAATAATATATACAAATTCAGGGTTGGGCCCAGAAATGTTTCATTATGCTGGGATTGATTTTTTAAGTAAATGTATAATACTCCAATGATAACACCTTTTCTCTTTAATACGTTGGAATACATGGTATAATTCTGCCTTCAAAAATGACAACTACAGTGTTTCTCACATAAATTATGAATGTTTTATTCTCCCTAAATTGAAACTTGTTACTATTCCAGATCTATATCTTTTTTAGAAATCTTAACCTTGAAATTCACTGTACCTAAGTACTATTCAGAAGGCAGAATGCATAATAAACCTTAAAAATTTTAGAAAATTAAACAGTATCGTGATTTAATGCAGCTTTTTGCATTATTAAAATTTGTGTTCTTTTTCTTGGTGCAAACTGTATTTTCTGCTTGTTAATTTTGATTAAATGTTGCAGATGTGCAAACCTTAGAGAAAAGTTTCCCTTATGTATTTGAAGGAAATATAAAATCACATTCTCGTTATATTTTAACCCAATTTATATTCTTAAAATTATATTTCCATTGAATCCCCTAGTATTTTCTTTACCTAATACATAATACTGTACTCTGCAACGAAGTGTCCTATTATTATGATACTTTTAATCACCAAGCATTTACAACGAGGATTCCAGAGGAAGAATTATGGGGCTCAATATATATAACCCAGAATAACATGGAG
>NW_007229965.1:0-455 GCF_000164805.1 Carlito syrichta | reverse complement strand
TTTAGAAAATTAAACAGTATCGTGATTTAATGCAGCTTTTGCATTATTAAAATTTGTGTCTTTTTCTTGGTGCACACTGTATTTTCTGCTTGTTAATTTTGATTAAATGTTGCAGATGTGCAAACTTAGAGAAAAGTTTCCCTTATGTATTTGAAGGAAATATAAAATCACATTCTCGTTATATTTTAACCCAATTTATATTCTTAAAATTATATTTCCATTGAATCCCCTAGTATTTTCTTTACCTAATACATAATACTGTACTCTGCAACGAAGTGTCCTATTATTCTGATACTTTTAATCACCAAGCATTTACAACGAGGATTCCAGAGAAAGAATTATGGGGCCCGATATATATAACCCAGAATAACATGGAGATGTACAAAGTAGTAAGTATATGGGCTCTGCATTAGTCAGACAAGATCAGGCACGTTCAGGGTGGTATGGCCATAGAA
>NW_007229964.1:0-530 GCF_000164805.1 Carlito syrichta | reverse complement strand
GCACGCCTGGGCTACTTGGAAGGCTGAGGCAGAAGGATTCCTGGAGCCTAGCAGGTCAAGGCCGCGGTGGCTGGGAGAGGTCACAGCTCTCCAGTCTGGGTGACAGAGTGAGACTCCAACTCAAAAAAAAAAAAAAATCACTGCAATACTCCCAGGGGATCTATCTTCTTGGGCTCAACAAGTATTCAGCTTCCCAAGAGTAGGTTACACTCAGCAGTGGTTGTATAACACAACTGGTCTGCATTAGTCTCTGTTACAAACTGAATTATGACTTCCTACTTTCCCAAGTTCATATACCAAATTGCTAAATCCCAATTTGACTGTATTTTGAAAGAGGGTTTTTAAGCAGGTAATTAAATTTAAATGAAAGCATAAGGGTGGGATATTAATTCAATAGGACTGGTGTCCTTATATGAAAAAGAGACATCAGAGACCTCTTTCTCTCTGTGCATGTGCAGAGGAAAGGTCATGTGAGGACACAGTGAGAAGGTGGACATATACAAGCCAGGAAGAGAGGCCTCACAAGAGAA
>NW_007229963.1:0-490 GCF_000164805.1 Carlito syrichta | reverse complement strand
GAGACTCCAACTCAAAAAAAAAAAAAATCACTGCAATACTCCCAGGGGATCTATCTTCTTGGGCTCAACAAGTATTCAGCTTCCCAAGAGTAGGTTACACTCAGCAGTGGTTGTATAACACAACTGGTCTGCATTAGTCTCTGTTACAAACTGAATTATGACTTCCTACTTTCCCAAGTTCATATACCAAATTGCTAAATCCCAATTTGACTGTATTTTGAAAGAGGGTTTTTAAGCAGGTAATTAAATTTAAATGAAAGCATAAGGGTGGGATATTAATTCAATAGGACTGGTGTCCTTATATGAAAAAGAGACATCAGAGACCTCTTTCTCTCTGTGCATGTGCAGAGGAAAGGTCATGTGAGGACACAGTGAGAAGGTGGACATATACAAGCCAGGAAGAGAGGCCTCACAAGAAACCAGGCTCTTACTGGCATCTAGATCTTAAAACTTCTAGTCCCCAGAACTATAAGAGAATAAATATCTGTGG
>NW_007229962.1:0-491 GCF_000164805.1 Carlito syrichta | reverse complement strand
TAGAGGAAAAAAAAGCTGGAGGTATCACACTCTCAAACTTTAAACGTTATTATAAAGCTATAATATCAAAACAGCCTGGTATTGAAACAAGAACAGGCATAAAGACCAAAGAACTAGAACTGATTCCAGAAGCAAAACCTCAATTTCTCAATCGACTCATTTTCAACAAAGCCTCCACCACCTACCACTGGTGAGTTGAAACCTATTCAGTAAATGTTGCTGGAAAAACTGGCCGATCAAATGCAGAGGATTGAAACAGGATCCCTACCTATCCCCATACACAAAAATTAACTCTAAATGGGTCAGAGACCAAAAATGTAAAACCTCAAACTATAAGAACCTTAGAAAATTCAGGAGACACCCTTATGGAAGTTGTAACTGGCAATCAATTTCTGAGCAAAACCTGAAATGTTCAGGCCATAAGAGATAAGATAGACAAATGGGACTTCATCAAACTGACAAGCTTCTGGAAAGCCAAAGAAACCATCAAG
>NW_007229961.1:0-4689 GCF_000164805.1 Carlito syrichta | reverse complement strand
AGTCCCTGATGGGAATGAAACTCAGGAGAGAAAGCAGAAGAGTCAGCACTTATAGAGGAGGTTACTGATGAAAAGTGGCCAGTTCTCAGAAACTCAGAAATGCTCAGAAAGTAAAAGCACCAATCTATATAAGGAAAATTAACATAAGAAAAAATTAAATATCAGGACTCCAGCTCTACTCATTAAGGCTAACTGCTTGCCCTTCTCTTTTCTACTCCCAGAAAATCTCATAGACACATATCCAGAATTCTGAGATTCCCTAGTCCTCTTTTCCTAAGTACCATGGCTTATTCTCTAAAAACAGAAATGTAAACACAGAATTTCACAGTTGCCTTCTAATAGATCACTGTATGGTGAAATACACACAACTCTACCAACATTCAGTGGGGGGCCAAATAGCATTAGTGCCTTCCTATTAATATTAAGTTGACAGCAAAAAAAAAAATCACACATATTTGTGATGTCTTCAATATGAAGGTGTAAAAACAGCACATGGAAACAGGAAAAAAAGTAAACATGGAGGAATAAAGGCAACCAAAAAATCATATTTTTAAATGGATACCTTTGAAGAAATAAGAAGAGACCATCTATTCATGACATAAGTAGAAGGCCTTCTATAAACAAACAAAAAAATTCTTAGTATTAATAACTGAAATCTAAAGTAGTCAAAAGTTTGGAAATATACATAGGACTGTAGCAGAGAAAACATAAGACAATCATAGGATTAATAAGGAGCAGGGAAATCCATTTAATGGTGTTAAAGAAAAAAAGAATGAAGACAACATAATAGTGACATTTCAAATAATATAAGAAAATCTCTCTGACCTGAGAATAGCAAGATTTAGAGTATCTCTACTTTTTTTAAAGAAAGACCATGCAACAAGTTATGTGTAAAAGTATGAGTGTCAGAATTATGTATAGCAAGCTCTAAAAAAATACAGGGCAGTACTCTCAGTATATTGAGGGGGAATATTAAACTCTGACATATGAAAGTGGGTTTAGTAAGACCATTTTAAGATAAGCAAAATCTCAGACATTTTTACTTCCTTCACCTTTCTTAGAAAGTCATGGATATGTGTTCTATGAAAATGGGAGAACAAATCAAGACAAAGGAAAATATGATATTCAAGAAACAGAGCATTCTCCAGAGAAGGTTCCAATTGATAGTGATGGGAAGATCTGAATGAAAGCTTTGTAGCTGGCATAGATAAATGCCAGTACTTTTAAATCAGGAAAGCAGAAGGTTCCAGGAGGGACCAAGAAGAAAAACTGGAAATGATATATTTGACATCACAGAAAACCATATGGAAAGGCTTTTGCTTGCTGTATATGCTGTGCATATTGTAGGAAGGAGTAGCATAACTAGAGAAATATAAATGTGATTTTTAATGTAGTTATGAACTCTAGGAAATCAAAACATTGTATGAGAAGAAAGCTTAATAAATAAGTATAACTTTGCTTTAAAATGAACAGTATTAATGTAGATAGCAACCAAATCTTGATGATTTATTTCATTAATAATTATGATAGAAATAAGTTTGAAGGACAGAAAGAGCAGATATTCAAAGAGAGGGTGGAAAGGATCCTGCAAAAGATAAAGTTTTATCTATTATAACATAAAATCAATATATAATATTTAAAATCAATAAATTTAGGAATAGTAATATTAGCATATTATGAGTATCTATGGCAATAAATACTATAAAAGCTAAACATGCTAATTAGGTCGGTGAGGAGGGAGATGAAGGGTGTTTTGAATGAAAGTGCTCTTTTCCAATATGACTTTTATTATTATTTCTTATTAAGTTTTTAAAATTCTGCATATAATTATGATCAAAAATAAAAATTAAGTTTTAAAATGTACTAGTCCGTTAATTAGTAGAATAACACATCTTTATTGTTTTTTCTTGAAAAATATAAAAATGAGAAAAAGAAAGTGAATTATGAATTTTATATCTACTGGAAGGTTTTCCAAAACGTGCTGTGTGTTGATCTGCATTACAGTTCACGGGATTAGATATTCAGAGAATGTTTGTTGCATTTATTTTTAATTATCATAAAATCTTGTTACAAATGAAAAATACTTCAATAGGGACTCTTCAGGCAATTGATCTTTGGACATGGTATCTACAAAATGTGATTATCTCTAATGGCATTATCTTAGGAGGTAATAAGCCAGAGCAGGGCTCCTGCTAAGAGAATCCTTTAAGGTGATTTAGAATGAAAGGTGCATATGGTTATCTTCAGACTAATATGGAAGGGGGCTTAAAAATTGGCCATTCAAAGCACAAAATGATTGTCTCATGTTTTCTGAAAGGTGGCATAGAAGGTTGGGTGAAGAAAGGAGAATCACTGAATACAAATGACAAGTTCTCTAAAATGTAGGTTTATTATCACTCAGGTGTTGGGAAGCTAACAGAAAAAAATAGTTATTCACAGTTCTCATGAGGAGAGGGTGCACCACTCCAAGTAGAGACACATTGGAAAGTACCAGGATAGGTCAGTATGGGGAAAAAGTGAGTAGGAGCCTTCATTGAGGTTTCCATTGGAAAGGCAAGGCAAGAAAGCTTAAGCAGGCTTTGAATTGGTTAGTTTGAATAACTGCAGTGGACTCTGAGGTACAAGGGGTTGTCATGAGTTGTCTGGTATCTGGACCTGGGATGATTAGAGCAGAATAATAATGCATCTTGGAATGTAAGGGTCAGACAAAGGAAATGGTTTGGAGTATGGGTTCTGGATGGGTTAATTTGCATGTAAGGTGCATTCTGGGTGAGTCATTTGCTATCTCTAAGAATTGGCACTCTTTCTCTAGTCAGCAAGACCCCAGATAAAAAAATACAGAAAATAAGAAATATACTTAATACACAAATAAGCCAGAAGAACTAAAAACATGCAGATCTAGACAAGATGATCAAATGTAAGCATAGGAGACTGTCAGATCAATTGGGCTTCAGTATTTGATGGCACAGGTCCAAGCAAAGCAGGATTGCAGATGGTGTAACATGGCCCTGCATAGTCTTCTGAGTAAATCTTACGGGTTTAGATGTGAATCAGTTTCAAGATGAAATAAAAAGTGAAATGATTTAAATAAAGATAATGTGAGATCAGGAAACCCAAACTCATTCAAAAACACCACCAAAAAGGCATAACACTGTTACTGCAAGGAATACAGATTTGAGTAAAATGTAGCCTGTTGCTTCATGAAGTATAAAGGAAAATATGATGTCAAAGATGAACATAAAACAGCAGTATTGAATAAGTCAAGTGTCTTGATGATGTTACAAACAAGGAAATGGGAGGAGATGGCATATAGATGTTATCTTCCCTGCTAGCAGCCATGACAGATAGCACTAATCAATCTTGATGCTCTTTATCTCTTAGATTTGACCTCTGATTTTTTTCTCAGTAGGGTTTCTAAGAAGCCACTGTGAGCAAATTAAAGTTAGTATATTTATCATTCTTTAGTGGATGCTCTAAGGTGTGAGAAAACATAAGGCTTCACTGACGGATCAGGAAAACCTTTATGGAAGAGTAATGTTTACGTGTGCCTGTAAAGGATAGATGAATTTTCAGAGATATTCTGATTAGGAACTGTAGGTTTTAATAGTCTGGGCCCTGGGAACAAAAGTGTGCAAGCTGAAAAGTGTGACAAACTGGATGAGTAGTAAGTATCAAGCAGTCTGGCAGGAATATAGGCTATCTATAAGGAAGTAATGACAGACAAAACCAAGAAGGCAAGGTTGGGCCACACTGAAAGTTGAATGCAAAGCTTATAAAATTATTTTTATATCAATATTTTTTATTTTGATATTGTAGGGTACAATTAAGGGTTAGGTATACAGATATGTTTCGTTCAGGCACCTTTGTTGATAAGGGGTGTTTCCCCATCCCCAGACAGATGTTGAATAACGTTATGCCACCCCCATTCCCCTCCCTCCCATAGTTTCCCACCACTATCAGTCCTTTTCTTATAGTATTAGGATGGATGTTCAAGGTCCACTATATGAGTGAGAACATGTTGATACTCAGATCTTTGTTTCTGTGAGAGGTCACTCAGTATTATTGACTCTAGTTCCATCCAGGTTGCTGCGAAGTTCATGATTTTGTTCTTTTTTATGGTTGTGTAGCATTCCATCATGTATATGTACCACATTTTTTAAATCCAGTCCTCTTTTGATGGAGAGTATGGTTGATTCCAGTTTCTTGCTATTGCAAACAATGCTGCAATAAACATACGTGTGCAGGAATCTTTTTGATATAGTGATTTGAGTTCTTCAGGGTATATTCCCAGTAGGGGGATTGCAGGGTCATAAGGGAGGTCGATATTTAGAGCTTTTAGGAATCACCACACTGTTTTCCATAGAGCTTGCACTAGTTTGCACTCCCATCAACAATGTAGGAGTGTTCCCTTTTCATGACACTCTCATCAGCAACTGTTATTTTTTGAGATATTGATAATTGACATTCTGACTGGAGTTAGGTGGTATCTCAGTGTGGTTTTGATTTGCATCATCTTGAGGATTAGTGAGGTTGAAAATTTCTTCATGTGTCTGTTGGCTGCTCGGATGTCTTCCTTTGAGAAGTGACTGTTCATATCTTTTGCCCATTTTATAATGGGGTGGTTTGTTTTTTTCTTTTCAACACATTTGAGTTCCTTGTAGATCGAAGATGTTAAGCCTTTGTGAGAAT
>NW_007229960.1:0-607 GCF_000164805.1 Carlito syrichta | reverse complement strand
GGGACTCCCCACTTGATTCTACACTTTCCAACTTTGGAAGCTTGGACAAAGGAAGGAGCATTGTGTTACTGCCAGGTTCATTTTGACTGTTTGTGGCAGAAGGATTCTCCTACCACTGAGCAAATGTGCTGAGATTTCCCCAGGCTGGCTTTGAGTTTGTGCCAATTTGTGCCACTGAGTTTTGGAATGAAAAATGCATGGTTTTGAAAATAATCAGAAACAGATATAGCTTAGCATGACAGGTAAGGAACATAAACTCTGAGGTTCGAATGGCTTTTGGTTCAAACCCTGACTCTACCATGTGCTACTCATGTGCCCTTGAGCTAGTAGTTTAATCGCTGTGCTCAGTTTCTTCTTCTGTAAAATGAGGATCAATAATGTCTGTCTCATAGGATTTCTTATAAGCAATAAATCAGATACTACCTCTAAAATGTTTAAAATAATGCCTGACATATAATTTTTAGTGAATAATTGTTAGATCTTTTTATTAATATTCATAAAATATGCAGAATACCATATACATAATAAGAGGTACTTTTGTCTTCTCGAGAACTGAATTCTTTTCCTACTCTTATCCTAATGATAACATGTTCAGTCTTTATTATGG
>NW_007229959.1:0-4570 GCF_000164805.1 Carlito syrichta | reverse complement strand
TGTTTCCATAGGACTCCTTTGAATATTTCGTGTAAAGCTGGTTTAGTGGTAACAAATTGCCTAAGTATTTGCTTGTCTGCACAGGACTTCATTCCTCCTTCATTTATAAAACTTTGTTTTTAGGATACAAAATCTTTAGTTGACATTTATTCTGTCTGAGAAAATTGAAAATGGGGTCTCAGTTCCTGCTGGCTTATAGGGCTTCTTCTGGGAATTCTGCTGTTAGTCTGATAGGTTTATCTTTGCAAATTATTTGATGCTTTTGTCTCACTTCTCTTAAAACTTTTTCCTTCATGTTGACTTTGCATAGCCAGATGATTATATGCCTTGGGAAGGTCCTTTTTGTAATGAATCTTCTGGGGGTTCTTTGGGCTTCTTGTATCTGGAGGTTTAGATATCTGGCTAGGTCAGGGATGTTTTCTTCCATTATTCCCTCAAATGGGTTTTCCAAACCTGTTGCTTTCATGGCTGCATCAGGAACACCAATGTTTTCTAGGTTTGGATGTTTTAGATAATCTTATATTTCTTGGAGGCTTTGTTCCATTCTCTTGACTCTTTTTTCTTTATTTTTGCATTATTGAGTAATTCAAAAGTCTTGTCTTCAAGCTCTGAGGTCTTTTCTTCTGCTTGTTCTGGTCTACTGCTAAAACTTTTCACTGAGTATTTTACTTTCCTAAATGCTTAATTTATTTCCAGAATTTCAACTGTGTGTTTGTGTGTATGTGTGTGTGTGTAAGTGTGTGTGTGTGTGTTTATCTCTTTGGAGGATTTTTAATTCATGTCCTGAATAGTTTTTTGTTTTGTTTTTTAACTTTTTATGTTTTCTACTGAAGTTCCTTGGACAATTTTATCATCAAACTTTTGAAATCTATGTCTTGAATTTCAACAATTTCATTTTAGTTAGAGTTCATTGCTGAAGAGTTGGGTCTTCTTTGGGGGATATTAAAGAGCTGTGCTTTTTTCATATTATCAGAATTATGTTTCTGGTTGTTTCTCATTTGGGTAGATAATTTCTTCTTATCTGTGGTTGGCAGGAGGTTTTAGGGCTCCTTTGGTTATATATAGCTTTGGTGTGGTGAGTTTCTCATTTGCCAGATGTTTGCTGTGTTCCTGCACTGGCTCATGGCATCCTGAGTCACTGACATGGCTTGGAAAGTATTAGCTGGTGTTTGGGATCAGGCCTTCCCCAAAGTTGAGGTGTTGTATCTGATGAGGTTGACTGTACTATTGAACTCTGGTCAGGAGGTGTCTCCTGTGGGAGAAAACTGGCTACAAAGGCAGCTGCTATAGAGTTCCTCCTTGGAGAGTGTTTCACCGAGGAAATACCCTGCCAGTCTAGGCTGAGGGTGGGGTTCTGGGGATTTCCCAAGTTTTCTTTCTGTCTTGGGCCTTCTGGGTTCATGCAGCAGAAAACAGACGGGGCACCCCAGAAGTGTGCTTTTTTAGTGGGGATTAGGAGGGAGTCCCAGGACATTGGGGTAATGTTTTGCTAAAGAGGACTAGAAGACTTCACAAGGTGAATGAGAGGTTGCTATGGCAGCACATCTCACCTGGTTCCTGCCTTGTCCTCATGCAATCTCTGATCTGAATGTCAAGGTGCAACAACTCAGCACCTCAGTTGTTCTCAGGCAACCCACCCAGCCAAGAATTTTCTGCATCTGTGGAGTTTTCCCTTGGGGCCTAAAAAAGCAGTCACTCCACCCTGCAAGGGTTGAGTTTCTGGGATATGGCACCTGATACTGGTCTAGGCTTTTTTTTCCTGTACTACTTTACAGCTGAGCATGGCTGTGAGGAAGGAGCTGGGGTCCCACTAAGCCCAGGGATTTCTGCAAGTTTGTGATAGGAGCACAGAATTCCGGCAGTTCCTTCACTCAGCCTTCCCACTGTGTCCAGAGGCTGTGATAAATTGCAGACTGTAGGAGAGAGTCCTACCATTTCCATCCCAGGTCAGTGGATTTTTTTCCTTCTTTTTTGCTCTAAGTGGCTATTATCTCTCCTTTGGAGTCCCACAGGGTGTGCTGCAGGATCTGTTCCTTTCTGGGCACCAAAGAAACTATACTGGTTCACTCATAGGAGAAACTCACTCTAACTGCCTCACGTTGGCCATCTTAATCTAAATAAAATCACCATGATCATCTTAATTAGGTAGGAACTATGCCCACAGCTGGAGGTGAAGTTTGCCTTGCTTAAATAAGGTCATATGAAAGATGGGAATACCTAACAAAACTAAGATTTGGAAGAATAAGGTGGGGTAGAACTGGATTTTGGATATATATCTAAAAATGTCTACTAAGAAAATAATCCCAAAGTCAAGTAAGTTGAAAATTTTAGGGTTTAATTGTATGTCAAATTCTCTTTACTGTGGGAATTTTGGAGTATTCTTCATGCTCATGGGTATTATGAATCTACAAAGTAGAATATAACATGTAAAATTTCCTCTTATTCTACTTTGTTGCTTCTACTTGTTTGTCTTGATGCTAATAACTTCATATATACATTTTATTAAGTAGTTGTAAACACATGTCATGTGAGCATTACACAATTTATGAAATAGTATTATAGAGCTATAGGGTGCAGATGGTATTCATTTGTTTTCCTTTTCTATGCATGATAAATTATGTGGCTTGGTGAGCATTAAGTTTCACTTATAATAATTAGCATTGAGAATGCTGCATACCTGCTTTCACAGCGTGCCTTGCAGCTAAGTTGCAGACATAGTTTTGACATGAAAGGTGGTAATCCAAAAAGAAAAGGCTGAGAATATATCTTTTCTCCCCCTCCTCTTCCAATTTTCTCCTCCTTCATCTCCTGTTCCTCCTTCTTCTCTCCGTCCCCTTCCTCACTCACTCTTTTCATGGTAATAGCAATTTTCTCACCAAATATGATCTAGTGTATAATCTATGGTAGATGTCCTGGTTGCTTAACCTTATACATGTTATTCTAGCCCTCCTAATATTTCTGTGAGCTAGCTAATGTCCTTCAAGGAGAGTCAGCTTCTGTTGATTGCAATGCAAAACCAGGATTAATACAAATGCTAAAGCAGATAATATAGCCAATAAACAGCAAAAATAATATTTTAAAAATAAGAATAGAGGACATTGATAAATGTGACTACATGGCAATTAGTACCCATAGAAGGTAATTATTTATTTCAAAGAATTGGGCTAGCAGGGAATACAGAGTAGTTCTGAATTGTCAAGAAAATATTTATATGTGTGAAGACCTATGCTCCAAAGAAGTTCTTGATTTCTTGTCATTTTATATTTTTACATAAAACAGCTTAACAACTAAATGTTTCCAGTGAGTAGCCAAAAAACAGGGGAGAAATATTTTTAAACAAAATGTTGAGTGAAATCAATAATTTCAAATGAAGTTTTAAAAAACCCTAAAATAATTACATAGATCACTGGAAAAATAAGAATTTATTTACAGAAATCTGTTTAGAAAGGCATAAATTATATAAATCAAAGAAATTGAAATGTTTGAATTTGAGGAACACACTCAGGAATATAAGGATTACATTTAAATTTCCAGTGCAATTATTCTTAAACTTTTTTCTAAGATGTTAATATAATTTAACTATGGTATTGTGTTTGGAAAGTTAAAAGCCATTCTTCCTCTTATAGAAAGTATCATTAGCTACCATATCACATGCTTAAATTAAACTCAGAAAGTTGTATCATTTTTTAAGACAAAAAAAATCTGGAGATGACTTAAAAAGAAAATGTGCTCTCAGCTTTAGTGTTTTACCTCCTAGCTAATAATTCACCATGCGTAAGCCTATACATCAGAATAACAAAAATCTAACAAGTTTGTAGAAAATGACAAATAATTCTTAGTATGGAACCTAATCTGTCATGGTTTGGTTAATCTCTAATTGTGAAATAACACTAAATCAAATACACAATTTTCTGTCTCTTTTACTAGCATTGACCTTATAAAAACAAAGTTATAATGTTTTTCTAAGCACTTTTCATTGGACAAAAATGAATTTCTTCTCCAGTTCCTCATTAGGCAAAATGAAAAATATTCATCTAAAACATGGGCTTGTGTGTGATTATCCAACCAAATAAAATTATTACTGGCAGGCAGGAAATAATGACTTTAAGATAATAGCTGTACTGAATCAGATGACTTATGCAAATCTTTAATCATTGGTAACTATTTGAGCCCTGTTCTGATTATTTTGCCTTTCTAGGTTTGCATTAAAAGAGTTCATTTCTCACATACCAGAATCTCTTTCTTATTTACAAAGCTTAAAGTCCTTATCTTTTGGGTTACTTAGAAATATATATCAAGAAATTATGACACGTTAGATTTTGACACAAAATCTAATAAATGTCAGTCAATCAGTCTTTTTCATGTCTTATTTATTTTCTATTAACATTCATAGATTTTAAAAAACGGATTTATCTAATAATTATGTACACATCTTCTCAGCAGAAGTAATTGCTCCTCCTCCCAGTACCTTTTTTTAGGACATTTCTCAATTTGCATTTTGTATTATTTTATCTCTCCATACCTAAATTTTTCTACTTCACTAAAATTTCTATTTTTTCATTTATCATTA
>NW_007229958.1:0-466 GCF_000164805.1 Carlito syrichta | reverse complement strand
CTTCTCTTAAACTTTTTCCTTCATGTTGACTTTGCATAGCCAGATGATTATATGCCTTGGGAAGGTCCTTTTTGTAATGAATCTTCTGGGGGTTCTTTGGGCTTCTTGTATCTGGAGGTTTAGATATCTGGCTAGGTCAGGGATGTTTTCTTCCATTATTCCCTCAAATGGGTTTTCCAAACCTGTTGCTTTCATGGCTGCATCAGGAACACCAATGTTTTCTAGGTTTGGATGTTTTAGATAATCTTATATTTCTTGGAGGCTTTGTTCCATTCTCTTGACTCTTTTTTCTTTATTTTTGCATTATTGAGTTAATTCAAAAGTCTTGTCTTCAAGCTCTGAGGTCTTTTCTTCTGCTTGTTCTGGTCTACTGCTAAAACTTTTCACTGAGTATTTTACTTTCCTAAATGCTTAATTTATTTCCAGAATTTCAACTGTGTGTTTGTGTGTATGTGTGTGTGTGTAA
>NW_007229957.1:0-443 GCF_000164805.1 Carlito syrichta | reverse complement strand
ATATTCAAATATGCACATATGTACACATATACGTCATTATTAACATATGCAGTTTTTCACAAATAAAAATTGCTTAATTTTTTTTTATTTCAGTCTAACTCTGTCACCCAGACTGCGGTGCAGTGTCATGCTCACAGCCGCTGCAGACTCAACCTGCTGTGGTCAGGTGATTCTTCCACCTAGCTGGAATTATAGGCACACACCATCTTGCCTGGCTAAATTTTGATTTATTGTAGAGATGCGATCTCACCAAGTTGTCCAGGCTGGTATCAAACCTGTAACCTCAGGCAATCCTCTCACTTCGGCCTCCATAAGTGCTGGGATTATAAGTATGAGCCTCTGTTTCTGATCTTTAATCTTTATTTATTGTATGCAATGAAATGATTTCATATGTTTATACATTGTGAATCAATGAATTCAATGATGTTAGTGAAAATATCTAT
>NW_007229956.1:0-4211 GCF_000164805.1 Carlito syrichta | reverse complement strand
AATATGCACATATGTACACATATACATCATTATTAACATCTGCAGTTTTTCACAAATAAAAATTGCTTAATTTTTTTTTATTTCAGTCTAACTCTGTCACCCAGACTGCGGTGCAGTGTCATGCTCACAGCCGCTGCAGACTCAACCTGCTGTGGTCAGGTGATTCTTCCACCTAGCTGGAATTATAGGCACACACCATCTTGCCTGGCTAAATTTTGATTTATTGTAGAGATGCGATCTCACCAAGTTGTCCAGGCTGGTATCAAACCTGTAACCTCAGGCAATCCTCTCACTTCGGCCTCCATAAGTGCTGGGATTATAAGTATGAGCCTCTGTTTCTGATCTTTAATCTTTATTTATTGTATGCAATGAAATGATTTCATATGTTTATACATTGTGAATCAATGAATTCAATGATGTTAGTGAAAATATCTATCACCACACATAGTTGCCCATTTAGTTTTTTAAATGGGAATGTTTCAGGTTTACTGTTTCAGCAAAACTTTTTTTTATTTTTTAAGATGTAGGATTCAATTCAATCTTAGGCGTACAAATGTTCATTAGGCAGGTTCAGCAAATTTTTTAATTAGAAAAGCCATTATTGACTATAGTCACTTTTTATACATTAGATCTTTTACAGGCATTTATAAGTGAAATCATGTATCCTTTGAACAGCATTTCACCCACCTGTGGCTGTGGCACCATGGTTGGACTTTCTCCCTTCCCTTTATGAGTGCAACCATTTTGATTCCACAGATAAATGAAGTCATGCACTATTTGTCTTTGTGTGCCATTCTTCTTTCACTTAGCGTGATATCTTACAATTTTGTCCTTGATGTTGAGATGGCAGGATTCTATTTTTTTTTTTAATGACTGAATTGTTTTCTGTGCATATATGCAGCATAGTTTCTTAATTTATTCAGCATCCACAAACATTTAGGTTGTTTTCATAGTTTGACCATTGTGATAAATGCTGCAGTGAATGTAGTGTTGTAGATACTTTGAGATATTGATTTTATTTTCTTGCTTATGTACACAGAAAGGAGATTGCTGGATTGTATGCTGGTTTAATGTTTTACTTTGAGAAGACTGTTCAAAATTGTTTTCATAATGACTCTATCAGATTAAAACTCGCCAACAGTGTACAGGAATTTTTTTTATATCATCGTCAACACTTATCTCTCTTCTGGTTGATATTAGCCATCCTAATAAGCATGTGATGATGGCTCATCCATGTGATTATATGCAGTTGCCCAGTGATTGGTGATTTTGAGCACCATTTTAAAAATAGATACCTGTTGGCAAATTCATGCATTCAGTCAAGTGCTTTTCATGTAATTGTTTGGTTTTCAACTTGTATGAATTATGTGTATATATTGGATTTTTCCTCTTCTCAGATACATGGTTTGCAAATAATTTCTCTTGTCCTTAAGTATTCTTAGTGTTTTCTTTACTGTGCAGAAGCTTTTTGCTTTGATGCAGTCCAATTTGTTTCTGCTTGCTTTTGATATAGTACTTCTGGTGTTGAGAAAATCATTGCCAAGACCCATATTAAGAAAGTTTTCTGCTGCTTGGATGTCTAGGGCAGAAGGATCACCTAAAGCCAGCAGGTTGAGGCTGCAGTGACTGTGAACATGCCACTGCACTCCAGCCTGGGCCACAAGAGTGAGACTCCAACTCAAAAAAAAAAAAAAAAAAACTTTTCCAATCTATTAAGATGTATATATTTTTAAGTTGTGGTCTCTTTGTGTCACTCAGGTTGTAGTGCAAGGGCACAATCAAGGCTTACCACAGCTCCTGAGCTCACATGATCATTCCACCTTAGCCTTTCAAGTATTGGTAATCACAGATTAAAACTCGCCAACAGTGTACAGGAATTTTTGCTGCCATGTTGGCTGATCTATTCTTTTGCAGAAAAAGGTCTTGCTATGCTGTATTTCTTAGGTTGATCATGAAGCTGGATTCAGGTGATTCTACTGTTTCAGCCTCTCAAAATGCTGGGATTACCAGCATGAGCCACCATGTCTTGAGGATACTGTGGATTCAAGGTAACATAATGTCCACAAGATTTATCCTCACTGTAACACATGAAAAAAATGTTATTTGAAGTTGGAGTCTCACTGTCACATAGGCTAGAGTGCAGTGGCACACTCACAGTTATCACAGCCTCAGCCTGCTGTGATTAAGTGACACTTCCACCTCAGTATTCCAAGTAGCTGGAACTACAGATGGGGATTACCATGTCTTACTTATTTTTTTTGTTTACTATAGACATGAGGTCCTACCAAGTTGCCCAAGATGGTCTTGAAACCCTGGGCTCAAGCAATCCTCTTATCTCAGCTTCTCAAAGAGTTTGGATTACATGTTAAACCACCACACCCAGCTAACCTAATATTTTTTTTTTTTTTGAGTTGGGGTCTCACTCCTTTGCCTCGCTAGAGTGCTGGGGTGGCCATGAGCCACCCCAGAATTGACCTTCTGGACTCCAGCAATCCTTCCATCTCATCCTTCTGAGAGCCAGAACTGCAAAAAGTGCTACAACACGCAGCTATTTTTTATTTTATTGTAGAGACAACGGAAGACTGACAGTGATCAGCTAGGCTATAGATTCTGGTGCTACTCAAACATGTTCTCAGGATGTGTTGACTCTAGACTTGTATATTTTTTGAGTTCAAGAGATTGTCCTCATTTTCAGATCTCATAATCTTTTGCTTCACCAGTATACTTTCTGTGGTATTGCAGCTATTATGGTGCTGTAACAAAGCTTCACCTTTCTTTGGACACAGACCTGTCATCCACAATATTCCATCATTTTCTTCTTCACTCTATGTCAAGGGTGACAAAATCCAGTCATCACACATCTCCAAAATAAGCAAAAATTTTGAAGACATGATCACTGTTACAGTCCTCTCCTGAGGGAGATAACTTACAGTTGGGAGTTTTCTCACTAGTCCATCCAGACTACCATGTCTGACTTATTTTTTTTATTTACTATAGATATGAGGTCCTGCCAAGTTGTCCAAGATGGTCTTGAAACCCTGGGCTCAAGTAATCCTCTTATCTCAGCTTCCCAAAGAGTTTAGATTACATGTTAAACCACCACACCCAGCCAACCTAATTTACTTCACCAATATACTTAATTATATGTATAGCTGCGATAGCTGTGAGTGTGCCACTGCACTCTAGCCTGTGTGTCAGAGTGAGACTCTAACTTCAAATAACATTTTTTCTTGTGTTACAGTGAGGATAAATCTTGTGGACATTATGTTACCTTGAATCCACACGTTACCCTGAATCCACAGTTTATGACAAAGAGGAGGCATGTGACCATTCCTGGTTACCTTTGTGGAGAAAAAAAAAAGCCCTGTAATACAAAAGGACAGAAAATAATAGCCATATCATCTAGTAGTTGAGAATACATGCAGATGACACAGATGAGATGTCAAAGAAGAAGCCACAATTTAAAATATGAATTGGGAAGCTGCGCTCCAATGAGAATAATTTTTGCTGCCACAGAGAGACATCTCTTTTTGCATATGCTCTTCAATCCTACATTTTCTGTTTCCTTTTCAATGTGCTTCCAGCACTTTCACCATGAGAGCTTCATGTGTTGTGATGGACAACATGACATGACTACTCTTCCATTCCTTTGTGAGTTTTAGGAAATTCCGGACACATTTCTAGGGACTCCTATTTTCAGTCATTTGAAAAAGTCTGTGGTCAGGCACAGTGTCTCAAGCTTGTAATCCCAGCAGTTTTGGGGGCCCAGGTAAGGGTATTGCCTGAGCCGATGGGAGCTCAATAAGCCTTGGTGAGACTTCATCTGTAAAACAAATAAAAAATTAGCTGAGCATAGACGCCCATGTGTGTGGTTCCAGCTACTTGGAAGACTGAGGCAGAAGGATATCTGGAGTCCAGCAGTTCGATGCTGGGATGGCCATGAGCATGCTACTGCACTCCAGCCTGGGCAATGAAGTGAGAAAATAAATTAAAAAGCTCTGTTTATGTCACAAGTCAGAATTGTATAAGGGGAGTTGTGGAGTTATTGGGATTTGGTTTAGAAATCCCAAGAGCACTAATGGCAGGTATGTCACATGTTTTCTGCATTACAATATCCCATTTTTTTGCTTTTCTTGAGTCCTCACTCTCACTCACACTGCAGTGCAGTAGTATGTTCTTGGCTACCATAGCCTTGAGCTGTTGGACTCTGG
>NW_007229955.1:0-646 GCF_000164805.1 Carlito syrichta | reverse complement strand
CTAATAACTTTATAGTTTTTACATTTGTTTTTATGATTTTAGAGAGTTTTTATGTATGTTGTATTTTTTTTTTTTTTTGTCTATTACCAGTTTTACAACACCATTTGTTAAATAACCTGTTTTTCCTCATTGTATGGTCATGTGAACCTCATTGAAGGTCACTTAATTATATTCATAGAGGTTTATTTTGAAGTTTTCTATTCTGCTCCATTATCTGTTTGCTCCTGTATTCCAGTATCACATTGGTTTTCTTTCTATAACTTTGTAATTTTTTTTTTTAATTGGGGTCTCAGTGTCACCCAGGCTGAAGTGCAGTGGCACACTGATGGCCACCACAGCCTCGGCCTACTGAGCTTAGGAGATCCTTTTGACTCAGCATTTCAAGAAGCTTGAATGACAGTCATGCGCCACCATGCCCAGCAAAGATTTTGATTTATTGTAGATTCTGATTCAGGAAATCCTCTCACCTCAGCCTCCCAGAGTGCTGGGATTATAGGCATGTGCCACCATAACTGTCCTGTAATATGTCTTAAAATCAGAAAGTGTGATGCCTCTAACTTGGCTCTTCTTTGCCAAGCTGTTTTGTCTATTTAAAATCCCTTGAGATCTTATATAAATTTTAGAATTTAACACTTCTCCTTTTTTT
>NW_007229954.1:0-668 GCF_000164805.1 Carlito syrichta | reverse complement strand
AGTCTTCTTCACCTAATCCAGGTCTCTCAGAGCTCTGACCTTCTCAGCCCAGGGTACACCTGCTTCTTAAACCATTGTAGCAATGCTGATGGCCCAGACTTCACCTAATGCGATGCTGACCTCTGCTCTCTCTACCCAGAGCCCCATCCAGGTGCTTTGGGGGAAATTCCTGCCTCGTCCACACACAGCTTCAGAGTTTTCCAGGGTGGCACAGACTGTGGCTGCAAGGAAATGGGTCACCCTCACTGATGCCTTTTTTATGGAACCTGAAGCATGTTGGAGGGAAATTATTTGGTCACTTGGGATCTGCTAAGGGCAGATGAGAAAGCCCCATTTTCCTGGCACGTGTCTAGTAAGTCATTTTTACCAACCCATTTCAGTGGACCTGGAAACAACATGAAGCTGATAGTGGTTCAGGCATTTTACACGTGATATCACCAGACTCAACTGAGGCCTGACTGGGCAGTGTTTCAGAGACAAGTGGTGACCAGACCCCTCAGGAACAGCTGGTGTTTCATCCTTTGGGCAACAATTTTCAAGGTGAGTGGCACTTGGGGCACATTTGCAACCCGTGAGTTTAGCATCCCTGCTTTGCTTTTCTTTGTTTTGTTTACTTAGTGTTGGAGCATCTTCTGTCACCCAGTGTCGAGTGCAGTGGCACAATCACA
>NW_007229953.1:0-701 GCF_000164805.1 Carlito syrichta | reverse complement strand
TGTCGAGAATCCTGTCGCATAATGTTTTCTCTACTGAGCACAGTACAAGTTCGGTCACTGGAGAATCCCAATGAGAGTTATTTTTGATACTAAAACAGGCTTTGTTTTCTCTATGCAGGACCTGATCATATGTCTGGAGCAAAGGAACAAGCCCTGGAATGTGAAGAGATACAATGTGTTAGAAAAACCCACAGGTAGGTGAGAGTGAGCGAAGCACATATGACATGCTAAGGAGTAAAGTGAGTCTGAAATGTTGTTTGGGAAGGAGTCCGCTCCAAGGGAAATGGTTTCTGGGAAGCCTGGATATATTTCCCTTTCTGTCACATAGGAACACCTACTGTTCCATGCTCTGAAGTTCTCCAAAACCTCCACTTCCTTTTCAGTGATTTCTTTTGAAGGTTACAGTGAAAGTCAAAGTCCTTTTAATGGTTCATAAGAACTGCATAATCTGACGGCTCTTTTGTTGCTTTTGAGAACATGAGAGTGTCTGCTTACTCTTTAGAAACTCCACAGTAATCTTTTTGTTTGTTTCTTGAGTTGGAGTCTCATTCTATCACCCAGGCTGGAGTGCAGTGCCATGCTCACAATCACAGCAGCCTCAACCTGCTGGGTTCACGCAATCCTTTCATCTCAACCTTCCAAGTAGCTAGCACTACAGGTACATGTGGGGGGGCCAGCTCCTGCATACTTTGAGGGTCCCT
>NW_007229952.1:0-586 GCF_000164805.1 Carlito syrichta | reverse complement strand
AAAAAAAAAAAAAAGAATTTTTTATGAAACCAAAAACAATCAAGAATAGCCAAAAAGAATCTTATCAAAAGAAACAAACCAGGAGGTATCACTGTTCCAGACTTCAAACTTTACTATATGTTTACAGTAATCAACACAGTCTGGTATTGGTACATGAATATGTCCCTAGGCCAATGGATCAGGACAGAGAATGAAATCCTCAAATTCTCAACCAACTCATCTTTGGAAAAACCTCGAGGACCCAATGGGTAATGGAGAACATATTCATTAATGGTGCTGGGAAAAGGCTGACCACATGCACAAATTTGAAAGAGGACCCCTAACTACCACCATACACATTGACTCTAAATTGATCAAAGACCAAAAAGTAAAACACCACATTATAATAATCTTAGAAAACACAGGAGACACCGTTATGGAAACTGGAACCAGAAACTAATTCCTCTTCTGAACCCTAAATACCCATGCCATAAAAAGTAAGTTAGACATGTGGGATCTCATCAAATTAACATACTTCGACAGAAGAAAAGAAACCATCAGAAGAACAGGGATACAGCCAACAGAGTGGAGAAAACAATTCTCCAAC
>NW_007229951.1:0-697 GCF_000164805.1 Carlito syrichta | reverse complement strand
ACCTAACTGCTTTCAGAAGGCAGAAGGATTATTAAATCTTAAAAATTTTAGAAAATAAAACAGTATCATAACTTATTACAGCTTTTTCCATTCTTAAAAACTTTGTACATTTTCTTGGTGAACTCTGTATTTTCTGCTTGTTACTTTTGATTAAATGTTACAAATGTGCAATCTTTAGAGAAAAGTTTCCCTTATATATTTGAGGGAAATAAAAAATCATATTCCCATCATATTTTAACTAAATTTACATTTTTAGAATACTATTTCCATTGTATCCCCTAGTATTTTCTCTATCTAAGACATAATGCTGTACTCTGCAACAAATTATGCAGTTAATCTGATATTTTTAATCACCAAGCATTTAAAATCAGGCACAGAGATAAAACAGAATTTGGGGCCCAATATACATAAACACAAATAACATGGAGATTTACAAATTAGTAAGTATTTGGGCTCCTCATTAATATAAAAATTTAGATAATTAAAATTCTGGAAAATTGAGGATGATCTTAGCTAAAGTGATTTTCAAATCCTGTTAGAAAAACATCTCAAATATGACTAAAAACATTCTGATTTTCTAAACTAAAGAAAGTGCTAAAATAGAATGTGGTTGTGCTATAACCGAGCTCCACAGGATTTGGAGACTATAAAAATAAAACACTACCTCGTGAGAACCCAATCAGGACCCTTTACAGTG
>NW_007229950.1:0-370 GCF_000164805.1 Carlito syrichta | reverse complement strand
AAGGTTTTTGGTGGGTGGGAGACACCCCTCCCACATCTGACTTTGTGTATAAAAGACCCGTTGTGTTTCCCAATAACACACCTCCCTTCTGCACTAGACTGGAGTCCAGTCTCTTTCTTTCTCTCTTCTTTCCCCCAATCACCAACTCCGTCTCCACATTTTGGGTACCCTGAACCTGGCTGGAGAAGGTCTCCGGTAGGGGAGGAGTGAGAAAGACAGTGGAGGGATAATTTTAAGGAAGGGGGATACCTCATCAACCAGGGACACTGCATAATGAATGTTTGGGTATCTAACTCTGAATTGTACCCCACATTTTTAAAAAATTACAATGAATAAAAAATGAATAAATGAAAGCTCTAAAACATGCAAC
>NW_007229949.1:0-645 GCF_000164805.1 Carlito syrichta | reverse complement strand
CTTGTTTCCATCAAGAGAGCATGGAGACAGTCTACAGAGTGGGAAAAAGTATTTGCCAACTCTAGGTCTGACAAAGGCTTAACATCCAGGATCTAAAAGGAACTGAAATGTATTGAAAAGAAGAAAACAAACAACCCCATTATAAAATGGGCAAAAGATATGAACAGACACTTCACAAAAGAAGACATCCGAGCAGCCAACAAACACATGAAGAAATGCTCAACCTCACTAATCATCAGGGAGATGCAATTCAAAACTACACTGAGATACCACCTACCTCCAGTCAGAATGGCAATTATCAACAACTCAAAAAATAACAGCTGCTGGAGAGGGTGTGGTGAAAAGGGAAAACTTCTACACTGTTGGTGGGAGTGCAAACTAGTGCAACCTGTGTGGAAAACAGTGTGGCGATTCCTAAAAGCTCTAAAAATTGAACTTCCATATGACCCCACAGTCCCTCTACTGGGAATATACCCTGAAGAGCACAAATCACTCTATAAAAAAGATACCTGCACACGTATGTTTATCGCAGCGTTGTTCACAATAGCAAGAACCTGGAAACAACCATAACTTATTTCTTAGGGCAAGGGTATTTAGGTCTCTCAACAGTAATTAGTTGCCAGTTCTAGTTTCCCTAATAGTGTC
>NW_007229948.1:0-4394 GCF_000164805.1 Carlito syrichta | reverse complement strand
TAATTGCTCAGGTTAGAACTTCCAGCACTATGTTTTCAGGCTTTTGCTCATAATATTTCTTTAATAGTAGGTCAGAGAAAATTGAGACTTCCATCCCCTACAAGGCAGAAGCTGTTAAGACAAAAAACTGTTTTGCTCAGACCCAAATTCTGTTTACGAGGAGGAGAAATGCTGTAAGTCCTTTCTACCTTCTGCAGGAATGGAAATGGTTTCAAATGATGGTATTTAACTGCAGTTCTTCGATTTCATTTGAGGAGAGTTCAATAAGAAATAATCTCTTGTTTTTATTTGACTGAAAAAAAATCAAGTTGTACTCAGGTGTCTTATAGGGACTTGGAAAACATGATCACTTGTCAAACTTTTTAAAATAATTACACACATGGTATTCTTTGAGCAATCAATCACTAAGGATTTTGGATATGCTCATTTCTAATGGTAAAATTATATCCATCCCATGTTATTGACTTGAGTAAAGATTAAATTCAGTAAATTACATGAAAATATTTAAGTTCTATAAAAATACTTTTTTGTGTTTGCTGTTATATTTTCTTTCTGCTATATACTTTTATATGATATTGTTCACATTTGACTGTGCCTTTGCTTTACTGTTTTGGAATCCAGAATATT
This sequence comes from Carlito syrichta, assembly GCF_000164805.1. Classification (NCBI taxonomy): domain Eukaryota; kingdom Metazoa; phylum Chordata; class Mammalia; order Primates; family Tarsiidae; genus Carlito; species Carlito syrichta. The sequence goes on along the minus strand of NW_007229948.1, from coordinate 3,767 downwards.
GTTCAATAGCTCATTCAAAAGAATGGCCTTTTGGGTGAAGTTTAGAAATAAAGCCATAGATACTTCTCAACACCTATCACTTTACAACACACTCAGCAAATAATTTACTTATGTATTTCTCCCTTGAATTTTATTAAAAATCGACTTTCAGTCAGATGCTTTACTTCAGACTTTGGCAACAATTTTCAAGATTTCTTTGATTTTTGGGCTTGCAGACCATGTCTGGATTCTCATCTCAAAACTCATTAGAAGAACCAAATAATAATAAGGTAACATGCAACAAGTAGCAGTTACTCAGCATGAACTAGGGAGGAATCTGCTATAGAGATGTGTAAAAAGATACAGTAAACATGATAACATTCAGAATCAAAAGTGAGTTCAGTCCTTGTATAAGGAGAATACAAAGCCTTGAATACCCAAGGACTTAGGACCTATGGACAACAAAGACATAAGTTTAGAAGGAAGTTGTATTTATTACTTTGTTTGCCTGAGTGAACCAAAGATGGTGAATCTGTCAGAACAGTTGCATAATATCAGAGATGAGCAGTACCTATGGCATTACACGTACAAAATACTCCAGGCAACAGAAATCTCAGAATTCCCAGGAGTCCAAAAAAGGCAGAAACAGCAATACCCAATTGATGAAGGAGAGGAAGTGGAAATAGCGCCAGGCACTGTGGCTCACACCTCTAATCTAACACTTTGGGAGACTGAGATAGGTGGGTTTCTGGAGGTGAGTACTTCAAGAACAGGGTGGACAATAAAGTGTGACCCCATCTCTACAAAACAGAAAAATTAGCCAGTCAAAGTGGGGTGGGTGTCTATTGTTCCAACTAATTGAGAAACCAAGGCAGGAGGAGAACTTGAGTCCTGGAGTTTTAGACTGTAGTGAGCCATGATTATGCCATTGCACTCCAGCTTGTGCAACAAAGTGAACCCTATCTCAAATATAAGAAACAAAGGGACTTCATCTATATATACATGAATAGCATAATACATCATTGACAAAAAAAAAAAAAAACACATAAAGACAATGCAGTAGATTCCGCAAGAAGACTAATGTGAGACTAAACTGAGGAAAGGTAGGCTTGTAAAATGGGAATAAAGCAAATATGAGCAAAAAGAAAGAAAAAAAGTTTATTACCCACTTTCCACAGGCAGATAGGGTCCAGGGTTTACAGGCAAGCACAGCATATGCTTTAAGGGGAGACGGCTTTTAAAGTTTTCATAAAAAAGCAGAAATACTAAAAATCTCCAGCAACTGCATTCTTGAGTGTTGATAACACCAGTATTGCTTTCTTGGGCTTTGTCAAGGCAATTGGTCTTGTTATTCCACTGGGCAGCTGATGGTAAATCACAGGAGGCTGATTACAATAGATGAGGTCTTGCATTTAACTTGGTCTTGCATTTCTGGAAAACAGATACTTAGAATAAAAAAGTAATAGGATAAAATAAATTTAAAGGTTACAAAAAAATTATCAAAAGCTGTCTTCAGTGAACCAGGTTTGTCCCTGGCTAATGATTAGAGGGTGTGGAGCACAGTAACTAATTAGCAATGCATGTGAGAAGAAGAAAAGGGAAACTCAGTTAAAGTGGCTGCTTTCCAAAAATTGTCTCCATATAGATCAAAGACCTAAATGTAATACCTCAGGCTATAGGAATCTTAGAAACCACAGAAGACACCGTTATGGAAGTTGGACTAGTCACTCATTTCCTGATCCAAATCCCAGATGCCCATGTCATAAGAGAGAAGAGAGACAAGTGGGACTTCATCTACCGGAAAGCTTCTGCAAAGCAAGGAAATAAACAAGAAAGTGGGGAGACAGTCCACAGAACAAGAAAAAATATTTGCAAACTGTATATCTGACAAAGACCTAACATCCAGGAGCTATAAGGAACTCAAACATACCAAAAGGAAAAAAACAAACAACCCTGTTACAAACAATGGGAAAAAGACATGAATAAACACTTCTCTAAAGAACATGTATGAACAGCCAACAGACACATGAAAAAATGTTCAGCCTCACTAATCATCAGAGAAATCCAAATCAAACCACATAGAGACCACCTAACTCCGGTAAGAATCACCATCATTAAAACAAAAAACAACAGATACTAGCAGAGAAAAAGGAATGTTTCTACACTGTTGGTTGGAGTGTAAACTAGAACAACATCTGTGGAAAGCAGTTTGGTGATTCCTAAAAGATCTAAAAATTTACCTTCCATACCACCCAGTAATCCCCCATGTAGTAATATACCCAGAGGAACTCAAATCATTTTATAAAAAATATACCTGCACAAACACACATGTCAATTGCAGCTTTAGGCACATATAAAAAACATGAAGCCAATAGTGCTGTCCATTGAAAGTGAACTGGATTTTAAAAATGTGGTAGGTATATATACATAATGGAATATTACAGTCATCATGAAAGACAAAATTGCAACTCTAAAATGGATTTAGAGTCTATAGGACTCAGTGATCTATCACAGAAACAAAGAACTGAGTACCACATGTTCTCACTCAAAAGTGGATCCTGAACTATTGTCATAATACTGTAAGAAGGAGATTGGCAGTAGTGGGAAGTTGCCAGCAGGAGCCAGGGCACTATATGTCAAGAAGAGTTACCTGATCCCAAACCAGGTGATGTGGGGACCAAAGTGAGCCACATTTACCTGTATAGTAACCATTTGTATACCCAACCTCGAAAGTACCATCTTTATAATAAAATTTTTTTAAAAAAATTTTTAAATGACTGCTTTCAACTATCTGCACTTTAGCTAAGGCTCTTTCATTTTGATTTTACCAATTTTACCCTTTCAACTAACAAGCCTAAAAGTGTCTGTATAAAAAAACTCTTGAAAATACATAAAAACAAAAACTGATAGGCAGTGAAAGGAGAACAAGACACTGAAAAGTATAGTGTCAAACTTCATCACTCCTCTCTCTGTAATAGACATGCCAGGCAACAATACAGTAAGTATATGGAAGACTGGAAACACCCTAATAAAGTTAATCTAATTTAGAGAATACCCAGTCTAACCATAGCAAATATATTCTAAACGTAAACATGATACATTTGCCAGACCAGATGCCGTGGCTCAAGCCTGTAATTCCAGCATTTTGGGCAACTGAGGTGAGATGATTGCCTAAACCCAGGGGTTCTAGATCAGCCTGGGCAACTTGGCGAGAGCTCGTGTCAACATTAAATTAAAAAAAAAAAAATTTAGCCATGAATGGTGGTGGGTGCCTGTATTTCCATCTACCTGGAAGGCTGTGGTGGAAGGATAGCTTTAGCTCAGCAAGTCAAGGCTGCGGTGGCTGTGGGTATGCCACTGCACTCCAGCCTGGGCGACAGAGTGAGACTTCAACTAAAAAAAAAAAGAAAGAAATTTGCCAGGATACACCATATTCTGGACCATAAAACAAAAGCAAATATACCTTAAAGTATTACTATCACACAAAGTATAATTTCTCACAACCATGTATTAAAGCATAAATTAATCATTTAAAATACCTGTATAAATTCCAATGATTGAAAATTGAACAAGGTATTTCTAAATTAACCCATGTCAAAAGAGATCACAAGAATATTTGGGAAATATTTGGAATTGGACAAGTAGAAACATAAAGTACAAACTTGGACAAGGCTCAAGTCTTTTTTTCTTTAAAGTCTATATTTATGAGATTTAGATAAATCAACATCTCATAAATAAGTTACCAGCTTAATTAACTAGAAAAGCAATGAATTATATTATGAACGTGA
>NW_007229947.1:0-345 GCF_000164805.1 Carlito syrichta | reverse complement strand
AGACTCCTAGCAAGGGTCTGGGACCTAGTTGCTCAAAGTCCTGGTACCAGGCCTTCCAAGACATGGTGGAGCATGCATCTGGCAAGCTACCGTGGACACAGGGACAGGAGGATGTTTTCTCCCTGCTGACTCACATCCGCTGCACTGATTCCTTTGAATGTGTTGGGGACACCCGGCAGGGGATTTGAATGGGATAAGGCTCAGAAACAAATCCGTGATACCAAGAACCCATTCCAATAGTACTCCTGTTTCCTTTTACAGGAAACACGAAAAATCTCTCAATTGGTTATGAAAAAAGACACACCACTGGCATGCCTTTTTAAACAACTTAAAGTTTTAAAACTC
>NW_007229946.1:0-614 GCF_000164805.1 Carlito syrichta | reverse complement strand
GAAGGTCCTCGAAGGAAAGGTCAGACTGTCAATGCCTGTAAGGGTGGGAGACAAATAGAGATTTCCTTATTCTTTTACTATCTGACTGGCTAAGTAACCCCACGAAAGACACAGAAACTCCAACAGTTACAGTATGCCTTTCTGTGCCTCTGGTAAGTCATTCCCTGTTTTTCAACCACACACACATATTTGAATGCACACTCTTGGTCATCAATTTGGATGACTTTATGGGTCTCTTGAGTTTCTGGTTCCATCTTGCAAGACTCCTAGCAAGGGTCTGGGACCTAGTTGCTCAAAGTCCTGGTACCAGGCCTTCCAAGACATGGTGGAGCATGTATCTGGCAAGCTCCCGTGGACACAGGGACAAGAGGATGTTTTCTCCCTGCTGACTCACATCCGCTGCACTGATTCCTTTGAATGTGTTGGGGACACCCGGCAGGGGATCTGAATGGGATAAGTCTCAGAAACAAATCCATGATACCAAGAACCCATTCCAATAGTACCCCTGTTTCCTTTTACAGGAAACATGAAAATCTCTCAATTGGTTATGAAGAACGAAACACCACTGGCATGCCTTTTAAAAAAACTTAAAGTTTTAAAACTCAGTGAGGATA
>NW_007229945.1:0-625 GCF_000164805.1 Carlito syrichta | reverse complement strand
AGGTCCTCGAAGGAAAGGTCAGACTGCCAATGCCTGTAAGGGTGGGAGACAAATACTTGGTTTCCTTATTCTTTTACTTTCTGACTGGCTAAGTAACCCCACGAAAGACCTTGAAACTCCAACAGCTACAGTATGCCTTTCTGCGCCTTTGGTAAGTCATTCCCTGTTTTTCAACCACACACACATATTTGAATGCACACTCTTGGTCATCAATTTGGATGACTTTATGGGTCTCTTGAGTTTCTGGTTCCATCTTGCAAGACTCCTAGCAAGGGTCTGGGACCTAGTTGCTCAAAGTCCTGGTACCAGGCCTTCCAAGACATGGTGGAGCATGTATCTGGCAAGCTCCCGTGGACACAGGGACAAGAGGATGTTTTCTCCCTGCTGACTCACATCCGCTGCACTGATTCCTTTGAATGTGTTGGGGACACCCGGCAGGGGATCTGAATGGGATAAGTCTCAGAAACAAATCCATGATACCAAGAACCCATTCCAATAGTACCCCTGTTTCCTTTTACAGGAACATGAAAATCTCTCAATTGGTTATGAAGAACGAACACCACTGGCATGCCTTTTAAAAAACTTAAAGTTTAAACTCAGTGAGGATATTCACCCAAAGCATTTA
>NW_007229944.1:0-538 GCF_000164805.1 Carlito syrichta | reverse complement strand
CACAGGTACCAATATTATCAGATCTGGGTAAGCTGATTCTTGTGCCTCCAGACAGCTTGCAGATGTTGGTAATAGCAGTGGTTGACTGGTTTTCTGAGGTGTGTTCTTGGGCCCCTAGGCAGCAGGTGTCTGTGGCTGTTGGCAGTTACATTCATGGGACAACTATCTGTCATCCCAGCTGTCCACACTGCAGTTAATGGTGGCTGTGATGAGCTGGGTGGACCATTTCCCAAGCACACAGGTGGTGTACAGGTGGATGCCACCTGTAGGAGTAGCAGCAGTTTGGGTGAAACAGACCTAAGACTCCTGGGAGGTATGCTCAGGGATCTATAATGGTGGACTTTGCTGAGTGGTCCTCAGGCTCTAGGAAAGCATACCTAGGCTCTTTGGGGGTGGAGCTAGGCTTGTACGTCTGTTTTCTGGCCTCCTTGTGTTGAGTGCAGAATCTAGCTTTGATAGACAAGGGTGGGATAATCCCTAGCCCCAAAGCAGGATTCTTCAGTGGAGCAACAACAGGTGCAGAGCACTCTTGCTTTTG
>NW_007229943.1:0-5186 GCF_000164805.1 Carlito syrichta | reverse complement strand
CAAAGCAGGATTCTTCAGTGGAGCAACAACAGGTGCAGAGCACTCTTGCTTTTGGAGAAGGTGCTGTTGTTTTCAGTGCAGCAGGTGGCTTGGGAACATGCACTTCACTTGCACCTTGGCCTGATGACAGCGGTGGCTGGTGTGAACAGGAAAGTTTTTCTTCAGGACATGTGAAAATGTGCGATAGCTTGACTGCTAGGGGAAGCAGTCATTTTCTTTCTTTTTTTTTTTTTTGAGTTGGAGTCTCACTCTGTCACCCAGACTAGAGTTCAGTGGCCGCTTCCGGCCACCACAGCCTCGACCTACTGGGCTCCGGTGATCCATCCGCCTCAGTCTTCCAAGTAGCCAGAATTACAGGCATGCACTACGATGCCCAGCTGATTTTTTTATTTATTGTAGAGATGAGGTCTCACTGCCCAGGCGGGTCTCGAACCCATGGGCTCAGGCAATCCACTCACCTCAGCCTCCCAAAGGTGAGCAGAGTCATTTTTAATGGCTTATGCCTCAAGCCTGGTAGTCGTCTGCTGCAGTGGTAGCTGTGGGTGAGGTGTGTCAATGAAACTTTAGAGTTGTGATGATGTAGGGACTGTTGGACCTCATGAAAATATGCATTCTTGCTGGGGCTAGGCTCTCAATATAGTGCCTTTCTGCATTGGGCATGAGAGTATGTGGTATCCAGCACGAGCTCCCTCTCTGGAGCAATGCCATAGTGCAGTCTCCAGGCAGCCCGCTGTGTTACCCTTAGGGCCCATGAGGGTCTGGGGCATTTGTATGGCTGATATGCAGGAGTCTGTGGTAGAGATAGGGACCACTGCAGGTTACTCATTTATACTTTCCCTGCATTGGAGAGCCTCTCCAGACACCCAGCTGATCCCAGCTGAGCAGATACCCTTTCCTTTTTGCTTAGGTATTTCCAGTCATTGCTCTGTTGAATGCCATAAAAATGTTATCTCCTAAGTGATCTACTCACTGTTTTGGTTCTTCTTGTGGAGGAGATGAGTGGCAGATGCCTCTAGTAACAGACACATCTTGAAGCTCCTCTTTTATTACATTTTTACAATTGCGTCTTTAAAACATAAATCTAAGCAAACATCTTTAGAGATGTATTATATGCTATTTTTTTCCCTACGGAATGGGAATGTTCAGCAAGTAAGGAAGTCTGCAATTGCATATAGAGAAAATGCTATGGAAGGCCATTTCTTCATATTCTTTCTAAGACCTCATTGGCATGGGTTTACTAATACACAATTAAAAGTTAAATTTAAGCATGCTTCTTTATCGATGTATCGTGTGCATATGCTTTAAGGGAATAAGACTAATTTTGGGTTCTTGTGAAAGTGGGTTCTTGCATGAATTTTGTTCAATTTGTGTTTCTGTAGGGAAATGATCCCTGGATTGTTTTTTTCAGCCATCTGACTCCACCTCCTCCCTTTCTTTGTCTCCAAAGATGATATATTAATAACTCAATGATTTATATCACTTAATATTATCCCATTAGATACAGGAGTAAAGTTTGATACATTTGCCTCTTAAAGGACATCTTGGTCTATTCCAATTTTGGGCATTTCTGTTTAGAATTTCGTGTGTACACAATTTTAAAAGTTAACTGAGTAAATACTTAAGATCAAAACTGCTTGCATGGTAAGACTATGTACTGCTGTGTAGCAAAAAAGATATATAAATATACACACATACCTGGGCCTGGTATTATATTTTTTAGAAAATATATTAATCATTCAATTTCTAAATTAGATATGGGCCTATTCAGAATATTTATTTTTTCTAGGTAAGTTTTGGGTAGTTTATGCCTTTTTGTTGTTTTTATGTTGTTGTCTTTCACCCAGGGTGGAATGCAGTAGCTCAGTCACAACCAATCCAGCATCAACTGCTGGGCTCCAGCATTCCTATCACTCAGCTTTCCAAGTACTGGTACGACAGGCATGCACTACCAAGCCCGACTAATTTTTCATTTATTGTAGAGACGAGGTCTCACCAAGTTTCCCTGGTTGGTCTTGAACCCACGGGCTCAGGCAGTCCACATGCCTTGGCCTCCAAAAGTGCTGGGATTCCAGGATGAGCCACTGAGCCTAACCTGTGTAGACATTTTAAAGAATTACTTTATTTCATTTAAGCTATTAAATTTGTGGGCATAGAGTTGCTCAAAGTATTATTCTTTTCCCTTTCAAGTTCCATGGCATCAGTTGTTATTAACCTTTTTTGTGTATATTATGAGTACATTGTGCCTTCTGGTTTTCTGGCTTTTTTGTGTACTTAGCTGTCTACAGGTTGATCAATTATATTTATATTTTCAAAGAAGCAGCTTTTGGCTGTGTTGATTTTCTCTGTGGGTTTACTATTTTCCATTATCTTGATTTCTGCAATCATTCTTAATTTTTCTTGTCTTCTGTCTGTTAGATTATTGATTTGAAATTGTGCTTAGCTTATATTATATGGCATTCAAGGCTATAAATCTCACTCCAGGCCTGACATTTAGTGCATTCTACTTTCAACAAAGTGTATTTGCATTTTATTTTGTTTGACAATATTTTAAAACTTCTATGAGATTTCTTCTTTGACCAATGCTTTTAGTAGAATGTATTGACTCTCTTATAATCTCCTCTTACTGAAGTCCACTTATTTTAATGTGAATTTTACTACTCCAACTTAAAAAACATATGTTTTAGCATGGTATTTATTTCTCTATGCCTTTATATTTAATCTATTTGTGTTTTTATATTTTATATATTCATTTGTTTTATAGAAAGAGTCTTACTATGTTGCCCAGGCTGATCTTGAACTTTTGGCCTCAGTCTATCCTCCTGCCTAAGCCTATCAAAGTGCTGGGATTATAGGCATGAATTACCATGCTCAGCCCTGTGTTTATATGTAATTTGAGTTTCTTGTAGACAACACATAATCGAGTATTGCTTTTTTTTCACTCTTGAGTATCTTGCATTTAATTCGTGTATATATAGGTTAGCATTTAAAGTAGCTATTAGTATATTTGGATTGATAGTTACGTGTTTATTACTGTAACACATGGAACAACATGTTATAGTATATTACAACCACCTAGATTTCTTTTTCAAATATCTTTTATCAAAAGACATCCTCAAGAAAAAAGAAATACAATCTACAGAATGAGAAAGTGTAGGAAGACCATATATTTGATGGGAAAGCTTAGATCCACAATGTAGAAATAATTCACCCCACAATTCAAAAATGAAAATAAGGAAAAAAACCTTGTTTAACAATTGTCAAAAAACTTAAATAGTTATTTCCCCAAGGACATATACAAAGGTCCAGTTAGCACATAAATAGAAAGCCAGCATCATTAGCAATGAGGGAATTGATATCAAAATAACAATGAGATATAATTTATACCTGCTAGGAAGGTTATGGTTAAAATAATGTTCACAAAATTGTGGAGTAATAGGAAATTTTGTGAATTGCTGGTAGAAATGTAAAATGATTCATCACTATGGAAAACAGATTGATGGTCCAATAAAAATTTAAACGTGGAACTACCAATGTCCCAGTAATTCCACTTGAAGGTATTATCCAAAGGGAAAAAATTCAAAAGCAGGTACTCTAACAGATATCTATATACCAGTGGTATAGCAGGATTATTCATAATAGGCAAAAGGTCTAACCAACAAACACTAGGTCGATAATCAACCCAGTATTAATTAACAAGTGGATAGAGGTATAAAATGTGTTTTATACATATAATGGGATACTAGTCATCCATAAAAGAATATCAAATTTTTATATATACTGTAACATAAATGAAACTTTTGAAATATTACGTTTGTTGAAATAAGGCAGGCCCAGAAAGACAAATATCATATCTTTTGCTCATGCAAAGTAACCAGAATAGGCAAATATAAAAATACAGAAAGTAGAGACTACAGATGCCTATATGGAGTGGGAAAGGTAGAGAGATTTTTAAACAGGTATAGTGTTTATATTGGGTATGGTGAAAACATTTTAGGTTTGGATAGTGGTGATGGGTACATAGCATCATAGATGTAACTAGTGCCACTGACAAATGATTAAAATAATAAAAATGAATATTTCAACTCAGTAATTTAAAAAAATCCAAGCCGGGCTCGGTGGCTCAGGCTGTAATCCCACGCCTTTGGGAGCTGAGGTGAGTGGATTGCCTGAGCCCACGGGTTCGAGACCCACCTGGGCAACTTGGCGAGACCTCATCTCTACAATAAATCAAAAATTAGCCGGGCGTGGTAGCACTCACCTGTAGTTCCAGCTACTTGGAAGGCTGAGGCAGAAGGATCGCCGGAGCCCAGCAGGTCGAAGCTGCAATGGCCGGGAGCGGCCATGCAATCCAGTATGGGCGACAGAGTGAGACCACAACTCAAAAAAATAATAATAAATAAAATAAAATAAAATAAAATAAAAAATCCAATACATGATATAATAAATGCAGTTGGACCATATGTAGATGCACAGAGGCTAAATGATCTCGCAATATTTTTTTAAAAATAAAGTAGGAATTTGCCTGGGCTTCAAAATGAACAGAAGGAGTGATTTTACTCTGTTATTCACTCTGACAGTGCCATTTATGTATTCATTTATTTATAAATTGATTATTTCAAATGGATTGTTTTGCTCTAGCTAAAAAAAACTGAAGCTCTCTTTTTCATATCTGTCCTGCTCCTCTTCTATTCTTTTCTTTTATTCTTTACAATGAAGGAGAATGACCCAGGAGCAGCTCTGGCCATGCATGTTAAACACTCACCTTCACACACCACAGTCCCATGTCCAAATTTCCTAAGTGTGATCTGCAGAAACTGACAGTTACTCTTTGTTCTCCTAGCTTCCCCCGAGGACCTGGTCAAGGAGGTACCATGTGACAGAGCAGATGGGAAGGTCCTGTCTAGCAAGGTAAATTTTCCTTTTTTTATCCGAAATAGATGAGTTGTTTTCTAGGTTTTTTTTTTAAAATTGAGTTAGAATATAAAAATCGAATCACATACTTTATTGGTAACCTACAGTTTCCTTGGTAAAAGGAATGTTAAGTGAGTACTATTATCAACAGAGTCCTAATTCAATAAGACTCTAAAAAATGACAGCTTCAGTTATAAATTATATGGTAGTGAGCATTTTTCTCAATAACAAATTTTTCTTCTTGAAAAATAATTTTGTATCTGCCAGCCAAGGTG
>NW_007229942.1:0-4182 GCF_000164805.1 Carlito syrichta | reverse complement strand
GACCTGCTGGGCTCCGGCGATCCTTCCACCTCAGCCTTCCAAGTAACCGGAATTACAGGCATGCGCTACCACGCCCGGCTGATTTTTTGTTTTATTGTAGAGATGAGGTCTCGCTGCCCGGGCGGGTCTCGAACCCGCGGGCTCAGGCAATCCACTCACCTCAGCCTCCCAAAGGCGCGGGATTACGGGCTGAGCCACCGAGCCCGGCTGCATGTCTTCTTTTAAGAAATGTCTATTACTGTCACTTTTCCACTTTTTAATGGGCTTCTTTTAACGTTAAGTTGTTAGAATTTCTTGCATATCCTGGTTAATATTTCTTGTCAGATGAGGAGTTTGCATATATTTTCTCCTGTTCTGCAGGGGATTTCTTTACTCTGTTCATTTTTTCATTTTCTGTGAAGAATAATTTAAAGTTAATATACTCTCATTTGTTTGTTTTTATTTTTGAGGCCTGTGCTTTTGATCTGTGCTTTTTTGGTCTATCCATAAAATCTTTGCCTGGGCCAGTATTCTAAAGTGTGTCTCCTATGTTTTAATGTAGTAATTTTATGGTTTCAAGTCATATGTTTACATCCTTAATATGTCCTGAGTTAATTATTTTAGATGATGGAAGATAGGAGCCCTGTTTCATTCTTCTGAATATGGATATCCAATTTCTTCATCAGCATTTGTTAAACAGGCATTTATTACCCAGTGTATGTTTGGCATCTTTGTCATTTACCATCAGACTGTAAATATGTGAACTTATTTTAAGGTTTCTTATTCTGTTCCACTGGACTATGTTTCTGTGTGTGTACTAATACCATGCTGTTTTGATTATTATAACCTTGTGTATATGGTAAAATCAGGTAGTGTGATGGCGTCAGCTTTTTTACTTTTTCTTTTTTTCCCAGCATTGCTTTGGCAATTCAGGATTAATTTTTGCTCAGTATGAATTTTAGGATTGCTTTTTCTATTTCACTGAAAAATGACATTGGTAATTTGATAGAGATTGCATTGACTACAGATTTCCTTGAGCAGTTGATGAACATGGAATACCTTTTTGTTTGTGTGCCCCTTTTAATTTCTTCCATCACTGTTTTGTAATTTTCTATTTTTTTTATAAAATAATTTTCTGTACTTCGTCTTTTAGTTTGTGGCTTCACAGGTAAGAAAAATTTCTCGTAGGCAGTATATACATACATGGGTCAAGTTTTCTTTATTTTTTCCACTCAACCTGCCAGTATGTCTCAAGATTATAGTTTAATCCATTTACGTTCAAAGTTATTATGATATTTGAGAGCCTATTCCTGTAATTTTACAAATTGATTTCTAGTCATTTTAATGTCTTTTTTTGCTTGTTGTTTGTGTCTTTTTGCGTTTGAGTCTCACTCCATCACCCAGGCTGGAGTGTTGTGGCACACTCACAGTCATCCCAGCATCGATCTGCTGTGCTCTGGTGATCCTTCCACCTCAGCTGTCCAAGTGGCCAGAACCACAGGCATGAACTACCACACCAGGCTAATTTTTCTTATTTATTGTACAAACAAAGTCTCATCATGTTGCCCAGAATGGTCTCAAACTCCCAGGCTCAGGCAATCCTCTCACCTTGGCCTCCCAAAGTGCTGGGATTACAGGCTTGAACCACCACACCTGGGCTACTTTAATATCTTTATTTCTTTTTCTTTTATTGTTTATTCGTTGTTTTCTGTAACGGTAACATGTAAGTTCTTCTATCTTTTTGGCTTATTTGCCATACTAGCGGGTTTTATGCATCCATGCTATTTCGGGATTGTAAATACTGACCTGTCACTTTCAGGTGTTGGAAGCTTTCATAAGCATTTTTGATAGGGCAGGTCTAAAGGTGATGTATTTTCTCCACTTTTACTTGCTTGACAGATACTTTCTTTCTCCTTAATATCTGAGGAATGACTTTGCTGGGTTTAGTATCATTTGCTGGCAGGTTTTTGTTTTTATTTTTCTGTCAGCACTTTGAATATGTGAACACATTTTCTCCTGACCTAAAATGTTTCTGCCAAGAAATCTACTGTTAGTCTGATGAAGTGTCCCATATAAATAGCTAGACACACTGTTCTCTTGTAATTAATAGAATTCTCTCTTTGTCTTTGACTTTTGGTAACTTTTATCTGTTTGAGGATATCTGAGTTTTCTGTATACAAATGTCTACATCTCTTGCTAGACTTGGGAACTTTTCAGCTATTATTTTGTTAAATATATTTTCTATTTATTTTCACTCCACTTTCTTGGACACTGAATATTCAAATACTTTGGAAATTAATGATTTCCCAGATGTCACATAGGCATTGTTCATTTTTATTATATTTTTTCTTAAATTGTTTTGTCAGAGTTATTTCAAAAACCTTTTTTTGGGTTTTGAAATACTTTTTCTGTTTGATCTAGTCTATTGTTGAAAGTTTTGAATATATTTTATATTTCATTTAACAAATTCTTCTTTTCTAGGATAAAGAGTCTGGAAATTTTGGTTTGGTTCTTTGCTATATCTACCTATCTCTTTAATAACAGTTTTATTCATATCCTGAATAGTTTTTCTGGTATATTTTTATTGTTTTTAAATATTATCTTTTATCTAACTCAGCACTCTTAATATTCTTACTTTGAATTCTTTTTCTGTAATTTCATGTTTTTTCTTCTTCATTTTCTTTTTTAAAAATTCTTGGCTGGAAAATATTTCTTCAGAGGTTTCATGTTTTCTCGCCATTTCATGTTTCTTGTGTCCTTGCATTGATATCTGAACTTCTGTTGTAACAGTCAATACTTCCTTTTTATTTTTTATTTTTTTGTAATTTTGCTTTGATTGAGGAGGACATTTTCCTGACTACGTAGCTATGATGTTGGTTGGGTAGGAAACTCTGTTGTTGATTTTGAATGCCTGAATTCTATTTATGATTTTTTATTTTTATTTTTTGCTGTAAACATGGGCAGTGGTGTCTGTGGTTTCCTCATTGGATTATCCTGTGTTTGTTATTAGTGACTGTGGTGAAATTTTGCTTAGGATAGGAACATGATGTGGGCTTTTCTTTGGGCTCCAGTGGTGGCAGTGGCTGGCCAGCTGTGCCTATTCTTGGGCAAAGGGTGATATACACAGGTACCAATATTATCAGATCTGGGTAAGCTGATTCTTGTGCCTCCAGACAGCTTGCAGATGTTGGTAATAGCAGTGGTTGACTGGTTTTCTGAGGTGTGTTCTTGGGCCCCTAGGCAGCAGGTGTCTGTGGCTGTTGGCAGTTACATTCATGGGACAACTATCTGTCATCCCAGCTGTCCACACTGCAGTTAATGGTGGCTGTGATGAGCTGGGTGGACCATTTCCCAAGCACACAGGTGGTGTACAGGTGGATGCCACCTGTGGGAGTAGCAGCAGTTTGGGTGAAACAGACCTAAGACTCCTGGGAGGTATGCTCAGGGATCTATAATGGTGGACTTTGCTGAGTGGTCCCCAGGCTCTAGGAAAGCATACCTAGGCTCTTTGGGGGTGGAGCTAGGCTTGTGCATCTGTTTTCTGGCCTCTTTATGTGGAGTGCAGAATCTAGCTTTGATAGACAAGGGTGGGATAATCCCTAGCCCCAAAGCAGGATTCTTCAGTGGAGCAACAACAGGTGCAGAGCACTCTTGCTTTTGGAGAAGGTGCTGTTGTTTTCAGTGCAGCAGGTGGCTTGGGAACATGCACTTCACTTGCACCTTGGCCTGATGACAGCGGTGGCTGGTGTGAACAGGAAAGTTTTTCTTCAGGACATGTGAAAATGTGCGATAGCTTGACTGCTAGGGGAAGCAGTCATTTTCTTTCTTTTTTTTTTTTTGAGTTGGAGTCTCACTCTATCACCCAGACTAGAGTTCAGTGGCCGCTTCCGGCCACCACAGCCTCGACCTACTGGGCTCCGGTGATCCATCCGCCTCAGTCTTCCAAGTAGCCAGAATTACAGGCATGCACTACGATGCCCAGCTGATTTTTTTATTTATTGTAGAGATGAGGTCTCACTGCCCAGGTGGGTCTCGAACCCACGGGCTCAGGCAGTCCACTCACCTCAGCCTCCCAAAGGTGAGCAGAGTCATTTTTAATGGCTTATGCCTCAAGCCTGGTAGTCGTCTGCTGCAGTGGTAGCTGTGGGTGAGGTGTGTCAATGAAACTTTAGAGTTGTGATGATGTAGGGACTGTTGGACCTC
>NW_007229941.1:0-4952 GCF_000164805.1 Carlito syrichta | reverse complement strand
GTTGGAGTCTCACTCTGTCACCCAGACTAGAGTTCAGTGGCCGCTTCCGGCCACCGCAGCCTCGACCTACTGGGCTCCGGTGATCCATCCACCTCAGCCTTCCAAGTAGCCAGAATTACAGGCATGCACTACGACGCCCAGCTGATTTTTTTATTTATTGTAGAGATGAGGTCTCACTGCCCAGGCGGGTCTCGAACCCACGGGCTCAGGCAATCCACTCACCTCAGCCTCCCACAGGCGAGCAGAGTCATTTTTAATGGCTTATGCCTCAAGCCTGGTAGTCGTCTGCTGCAGTGGTAGCTGTGGGTGAGGTGTGTCAATGAAACTTTAGAGTTGTGATGATGTAGGGACTGTTGGACCTCATGAAAATATGCGTTCTTGCTGGTGCTTTGCTCTCAATATAGTGCCTTTCTGCATTGGGCATGAGAGTATGTGGTATCCAGCACGAGCTCCCTCTCTGGAGCAATGCCATAGTGCAGTCTCCAGGCAGCCCGCTGTGTTACCCTTAGGGCCCATGAGGGTCTGGGGCATTTGTATGGCTGATATGCAGGAGTCTGTGGTAGAGATAGGGACCACTGCAGGTTACTCATTTATACTTTCCCTGCATTGGAGAGCCTCTCCAGACACCCAGCTGATCCCAGCTGAGCAGATACCCTTTCCTTTTTGCTTAGGTATTTCCAGTCATTGCTCTGTTGAATGCCATAAAAATGTTATCTCCTAAGTGATCTACTCACTGTTTTGGTTCTTCTTGTGGAGGAGATGAGTGGCAGATGCCTCTAGTAACAGACACATCTTGAAGCTCCTCTTTTATTACATTTTTACAATTGCGTCTTTAAAACATAAATCTAAGCAAACATCTTTAGAGATGTATTATATGCTATTTTTTTCCCTACGGAATGGGAATGTTCAGCAAGTAAGGAAGTCTGCAATTGCATATAGAGAAAATGCTATGGAAGGCCATTTCTTCATATTCTTTCTAAGACCTCATTGGCATGGGTTTACTAATACACAATTAAAAGTTAAATTTAAGCATGCTTCTTTATCGATGTATCGTGTGCATATGCTTTAAGGGAATAAGACTAATTTTGGGTTCTTGTGAAAGTGGGTTCTTGCATGAATTTTGTTCAATTTGTGTTTCTGTAGGGAAATGATCCCTGGATTGTTTTTTTCAGCCATCTGACTCCACCTCCTCCCTTTCTTTGTCTCCAAAGATGATATATTAATAACTCAATGATTTATATCACTTAATATTATCCCATTAGATACAGGAGTAAAGTTTGATACATTTGCCTCTTAAAGGACATCTTGGTCTATTCCAATTTTGGGCATTTCTGTTTAGAATTTCGTGTGTACACAATTTTAAAAGTTAACTGAGTAAATACTTAAGATCAAAACTGCTTGCATGGTAAGACTATGTACTGCTGTGTAGCAAAAAAGATATATAAATATACACACATACCTGGGCCTGGTATTATATTTTTTAGAAAATATATTAATCATTCAATTTCTAAATTAGATATGGGCCTATTCAGAATATTTATTTTTTCTAGGTAAGTTTTGGGTAGTTTATGCCTTTTTGTTGTTTTTATGTTGTTGTCTTTCACCCAGGGTGGAATGCAGTGGCTCAGTCACAACCAATCCAGCATCAACCTGCTGGGCTCCAGCATTCCTATCACCTCAGCCTTCCAAGTACTGGTACGACAGGCATGCACTACCAAGCCCGACTAATTTTTCATTTATTGTAGAGACGAGGTCTCACCAAGTTTCCCTGGTTGGTCTTGAACCCACGGGCTCAGGCAGTCCACATGCCTTGGCCTCCAAAAGTGCTGGGATTCCAGGATGAGCCACTGAGCCTAACCTGTGTAGACATTTTAAAGAATTACTTTATTTCATTTAAGCTATTAAATTTGTGGGCATAGAGTTGCTCAAAGTATTATTCTTTTCCCTTTCAAGTTCCATGGCATCAGTTGTTATTAACCTTTTTTGTGTATATTATGAGTACATTGTGCCTTCTGGTTTTCTGGCTTTTTTGTGTACTTAGCTGTCTACAGGTTGATCAATTATATTTATATTTTCAAAGAAGCAGCTTTTGGCTGTGTTGATTTTCTCTGTGGGTTTACTATTTTCCATTATCTTGATTTCTGCAATCATTCTTAATTTTTCTTGTCTTCTGTCTGTTAGATTATTGATTTGAAATTGTGCTTAGTTTATATTATATGGCATTCAAGGCTATAAATCTCACTCCAGGCCTGACATTTAGTGCATTCTACTTTCAACAAAGTGTATTTGCATTTTATTTTGTTTGACAATATTTTAAAACTTCTATGAGATTTCTTCTTTGACCAATGCTTTTCGTAGAATGTATTGACTCTCTTATAATCTCCTCTTACTGAAGTCCACTTATTTTAATGTGAATTTTACTACTCCAACTTAAAAAACATATGTTTTAGCATGGTATTTATTTCTCTATGCCTTTATATTTAATCTATTTGTGTTTTTATATTTTATATATTCATTTGTTTTATAGAAAGAGTCTTACTATGTTGCCCAGGCTGATCTTGAACTTTTGGCCTCAGTCTATCCTCCTGCCTAAGCCTATCAAAGTGCTGGGATTATAGGCATGAATTACCATGCTCAGCCCTGTGTTTATATGTAATTTGAGTTTCTTGTAGACAACACATAATCGAGTATTGCTTTTTTTTCACTCTTGAGTATCTTGCATTTAATTCGTGTATATATAGGTTAGCATTTAAAGTAGCTATTAGTATATTTGGATTGATAGTTACGTGTTTATTACTGTAACACATGGAACAACATGTTATAGTATATTACAACCACCTAGATTTCTTTTTCAAATATCTTTTATCAAAAGACATCCTCAAGAAAAAAGAAATACAATCTACAGAATGAGAAAGTGTAGGAAGACCATATATTTGATGGGAAAGCTTAGATCCACAATGTAGAAATAATTCACCCCACAATTCAAAAATGAAAATAAGGAAAAAAACCTTGTTTAACAATTGTCAAAAAACTTAAATAGTTATTTCCCCAAGGACATATACAAAGGTCCAGTTAGCACATAAATAGAAAGCCAGCATCATTAGCAATGAGGGAATTGATATCAAAATAACAATGAGATATAATTTATACCTACTAGGAAGGTTATGGTTAAAATAATGTTCACAAAATTGTGGAGTAATAGGAAATTTTGTGAATTGCTGGTAGAAATGTAAAATGATTCATCACTATGGAAAACAGATTGATGGTCCAATAAAAATTTAAACGTGGAACTACCAATGTCCCAGTAATTCCACTTGAAGGTATTATCCAAAGGGAAAAAATTCAAAAGCAGGTACTCTAACAGATATCTATATACCAGTGGTATAGCAGGATTATTCATAATAGGCAAAAGGTCTAACCAACAAACACTAGGTCGATAATCAACCCAGTATTAATTAACAAGTGGATAGAGGTATAAAATGTGTTTTATACATATAATGGGATACTAGTCATCCATAAAAGAATATCAAATTTTTATATATACTGTAACATAAATGAAGCTTTTGAAATATTACGTTTGTTGAAATAAGGCAGGCCCAGAAAGACAAATATCATACCTTTTGCTCATGCAAAGTAACCAGAATAGGCAAATATAAAAATACAGAAAGTAGAGACTACAGATGCCTATATGGAGTGGGAAAGGTAGAGAGATTTTTAAACAGGTATAGTGTTTATATTGGGTATGGTGAAAACATTTTAGGTTTGGATAGTGGTGATGGGTACATAGCATCATAGATGTAACTAGTGCCACTGACAAATGATTAAAATAATAAAAATGAATATTTCAACTCAGTAATTTAAAAAAATCCAAGCCGGGCTCGGTGGCTCAGGCTGTAATCCCACGCCTTTGGGAGCTGAGGTGAGTGGATTGCCTGAGCCCACGGGTTCGAGACCCACCTGGGCAACTTGGCGAGACCTCATCTCTACAATAAATCAAAAATTAGCCGGGCGTGGTAGCACTCACCTGTAGTTCCAGCTACTTGGAAGGCTGAGGCAGAAGGATCGCCGGAGCCCAGCAGGTCGAAGCTGCAATGGCCGGGAGCGGCCATGCAATCCAGTATGGGCGACAGAGTGAGACCACAACTCAAAAAAATAATAATAAATAAAATAAAATAAAATAAAATAAAAAATCCAATACATGATATAATAAATGCAGTTGGACCATATGTAGATGCACAGAGGCTAAATGATCTCGCAATATTTTTTTAAAAATAAAGTAGGAATTTGCCTGGGCTTCAAAATGAACAGAAGGAGTGATTTTACTCTGTTATTCACTCTGACAGTGCCATTTATGTATTCATTTATTTATAAATTGATTATTTCAAATGGATTGTTTTGCTCTAGCTAAAAAAAACTGAAGCTCTCTTTTTCATATCTGTCCTGCTCCTCTTCTATTCTTTTCTTTTATTCTTTACAATGAAGGAGAATGACCCAGGAGCAGCTCTGGCCATGCATGTTAAACACTCACCTTCACACACCACAGTCCCATGTCCAAATTTCCTAAGTGTGATCTGCAGAAACTGACAGTTACTCTTTGTTCTCCTAGCTTCCCCCGAGGACCTGGTCAAGGAGGTACCATGTGACAGAGCAGATGGGAAGGTCCTGTCTAGCAAGGTAAATTTTCCTTTTTTTATCCGAAATAGATGAGTTGTTTTCTAGGTTTTTTTTTTAAAATTGAGTTAGAATATAAAAATCGAATCACATACTTTATTGGTAACCTACAGTTTCCTTGGTAAAAGGAATGTTAAGTGAGTACTATTATCAACAGAGTCCTAATTCAATAAGACTCTAAAAAATGACAGCTTCAGTTATAAATTATATGGTAGTGAGCATTTTTCTCAATAACAAATTTTTCTTCTTGAAAAATAATTTTGTATCTGCCAGCCAAGGTG
>NW_007229940.1:0-4257 GCF_000164805.1 Carlito syrichta | reverse complement strand
GACCTGCTGGGCTCCGGCGATCCTTCCACCTCAGCCTTCCAAGTAACCGGAATTACAGGCATGCGCTACCACGCCCGGCTGATTTTTTGTTTTATTGTAGAGATGAGGTCTCGCTGCCCGGGCGGGTCTCGAACCCGCGGGCTCAGGCAATCCACTCACCTCAGCCTCCCAAAGGCGCGGGATTACGGGCTGAGCCACCGAGCCCGGCTGCATGTCTTCTTTTAAGAAATGTCTATTACTGTCACTTTTCCACTTTTTAATGGGCTTCTTTTAACGTTAAGTTGTTAGAATTTCTTGCATATCCTGGTTAATATTTCTTGTCAGATGAGGAGTTTGCATATATTTTCTCCTGTTCTGCAGGGGATTTCTTTACTCTGTTCATTTTTTCATTTTCTGTGAAGAATAATTTAAAGTTAATATACTCTCATTTGTTTGTTTTTATTTTTGAGGCCTGTGCTTTTGATCTGTGCTTTTTTGGTCTATCCATAAAATCTTTGCCTGGGCCAGTATTCTAAAGTGTGTCTCCTATGTTTTAATGTAGTAATTTTATGGTTTCAAGTCATATGTTTACATCCTTAATATGTCCTGAGTTAATTATTTTAGATGATGGAAGATAGGAGCCCTGTTTCATTCTTCTGAATATGGATATCCAATTTCTTCATCAGCATTTGTTAAACAGGCATTTATTACCCAGTGTATGTTTGGCATCTTTGTCATTTACCATCAGACTGTAAATATGTGAACTTATTTTAAGGTTTCTTATTCTGTTCCACTGGACTATGTTTCTGTGTGTGTACTAATACCATGCTGTTTTGATTATTATAACCTTGTGTATATGGTAAAATCAGGTAGTGTGATGGCTTCAGCTTTTTTACTTTTTCTTTTTTTCCCAGCATTGCTTTGGCAATTCAGGATTAATTTTTGCTCAGTATGAATTTTAGGATTGCTTTTTCTATTTCACTGAAAAATGACATTGGTAATTTGATAGAGATTGCATTGACTACAGATTTCCTTGAGCAGTTGATGAACATGGAATACCTTTTTGTTTGTGTGCCCCTTTTAATTTCCTCCATCACTGTTTTGTAATTTTCTATTTTTTTATAAAATAATTTTCTGTACTTCGTCTTTTAGTTTGTGGCTTCACAAGTAAGAAAAATTTCTCGTAGGCAGTATATACGTACATGGGTCAAGTTTTCTTTATTTTTTCCACTCAACCTGCCAGTATGTCTCAAGATTATAGTTTAATCCATTTACGTTCAAAGTTATTATGATATTTGAGAGCCTATTCCTGTAATTTTACAAATTGATTTCTAGTCATTTTAATGTCTTTTTTTGCTTGTTGTTTGTGTCTTTTTGCGTTTGAGTCTCACTCCATCACCCAGGCTGGAGTGTTGTGGCACACTCACAGTCATCCCAGCATCGATCTGCTGTGCTCTGGTGATCCTTCCACCTCAGCTGTCCAAGTGGCCAGAACCACAGGCATGAACTACCACACCAGGCTAATTTTTCTTATTTATTGTACAAACGAAGTCTCATCATGTTGCCCAGAATGGTCTCAAACTCCCAGGCTCAGGCAATCCTCTCACCTTGGCCCTCCCAAAGTGCTGGGATTACAGGCTTGAACCACCACACCTGGGCTACTTTAATATCTTTATTTCTTTTTCTTTTATTGT
The DNA here is from genome assembly GCF_000164805.1 of Carlito syrichta. NCBI lineage: Eukaryota > Metazoa > Chordata > Mammalia > Primates > Tarsiidae > Carlito > Carlito syrichta. The sequence goes on along the minus strand of NW_007229940.1, from coordinate 2,584 downwards.
TTATTCGTTGTTTTCTGTAACGGTAACATGTAAGTTCTTCTATCTTTTTGGCTTATTTGCCATACTAGCGGGTTTTATGCATCCATGCTATTTCGGGATTGTAAATACTGACCTGTCACTTTCAGGTGTTGGAAGCTTTCATAAGCATTTTTGATAGGGCAGGTCTAAAGGTGATGTATTTTCTCCACTTTTACTTGCTTGACAGATACTTTCTTTCTCCTTAATATCTGAGGAATGACTTTGCTGGGTTTAGTATCATTTGCTGGCAGGTTTTTGTTTTTATTTTTCTGTCAGCACTTTGAATATGTGAACACATTTTCTCCTGACCTAAAATGTTTCTGCCAAGAAATCTACTGTTAGTCTGATGAAGTGTCCCATATAAATAGCTAGACACACTGTTCTCTTGTAATTAATAGAATTCTCTCTTTGTCTTTGACTTTTGGTAACTTTTATCTGTTTGAGGATATCTGAGTTTTCTGTATACAAATGTCTACATCTCTTGCTAGACTTGGGAACTTTTCAGCTATTATTTTGTTAAATATATTTTCTATTTATTTTCACTCCACTTTCTTGGACACTGAATATTCAAATACTTTGGAAATTAATGATTTCCCAGATGTCACATAGGCATTGTTCATTTTTATTATATTTTTTCTTAAATTGTTTTGTCAGAGTTATTTCAAAAACCTTTTTTTGGGTTTTGAAATACTTTTTCTGTTTGATCTAGTCTATTGTTGAAAGTTTTGAATATATTTTATATTTCATTTAACAAATTCTTCTTTTCTAGGATAAAGAGTCTGGAAATTTTGGTTTGGTTCTTTGCTATATCTACCTATCTCTTTAATAACAGTTTTATTCATATCCTGAATAGTTTTTCTGGTATATTTTTATTGTTTTTAAATATTATCTTTTATCTAACTCAGCACTCTTAATATTCTTACTTTGAATTCTTTTTCTGTAATTTCATGTTTTTTCTTCTTCATTTTCTTTTTTAAAAATTCTTGGCTGGAAAATATTTCTTCAGAGGTTTCATGTTTTCTCGCCATTTCATGTTTCTTGTGTCCTTGCATTGATATCTGAACTTCTGTTGTAACAGTCAATACTTCCTTTTTATTTTTTATTTTTTTGTAATTTTGCTTTGATTGAGGAGGACATTTTCCTGACTACGTAGCTATGATGTTGGTTGGGTAGGAAACTCTGTTGTTGATTTTGAATGCCTGAATTCTATTTATGATTTTTTATTTTTATTTTTTGCTGTAAACATGGGCAGTGGTGTCTGTGGTTTCCTCATTGGATTATCCTGTGTTTGTTATTAGTGACTGTGGTGAAATTTTGCTTAGGATAGGAACATGATGTGGGCTTTTCTTTGGGCTCCAGTGGTGGCAGTGGCTGGCCAGCTGTGCCTATTCTTGGGCAAAGGGTGATATACACAGGTACCAATATTATCAGATCTGGGTAAGCTGATTCTTGTGCCTCCAGACAGCTTGCAGATGTTGGTAATAGCAGTGGTTGACTGGTTTTCTGAGGTGTGTTCTTGGGCCCCTAGGCAGCAGGTGTCTGTGGCTGTTGGCAGTTACATTCATGGGACAACTATCTGTCATCCCAGCTGTCCACACTGCAGTTAATGGTGGCTGTGATGAGCTGGGTGGACCATTTCCCAAGCACACAGGTGGTGTACAGGTGGATGCCACCTGTGGGAGTAGCAGCAGTTTGGGTGAAACAGACCTAAGACTCCTGGGAGGTATGCTCAGGGATCTATAATGGTGGACTTTGCTGAGTGGTCCCCAGGCTCTAGGAAAGCATACCTAGGCTCTTTGGGGGTTGAGCTAGGCTTGTGCGTCTGTTTTCTGGCCTCCTTGTGTTGAGTGCAGAATCTAGCTTTGATAGACAAGGGTGGGATAATCCCTAGCCCCAAAGCAGGATTCTTCAGTGGAGCAACAACAGGTGCAGAGCACTCTTGCTTTTGGAGAAGGTGCTGTTGTTTTCAGCGCAGCAGGTGGCTTGGGAACATGCACTTCACTTGCACCTTGGCCTGATGACAGTGGTGGCTGGTGTGAACAGGAAAGTTTTTCTTCAGGACATGTGAAAATGTGCAATAGCTTGACTGCTAGGGGAAGCAGTCATTTTCTTTCTTTTTTTTTTTTGAGTTGGAGTCTCACTCTGTCACCCAGACTAGAGTTCAGTGGCCGCTTCCGGCCACCACAGCCTCGACCTACTGGGCTCCGGTGATCCATCCGCCTCAGCCTTCCAAGTAGCCAGAATTACAGGCATGCACTACGACGCCCAGCTGATTTTTTTATTTATTGTAGAGATGAGGTCTCACTGCCCAGGCGGGTCTCGAACCCACGGGCTCAGGCAATCCACTCACCTCAGCCTCCCAAAGGCGAGCAGAGTCATTTTTAATGGCTTATGCCTCAAGCCTGGTAGTCGTCTGCTGCAGTGGTAGCTGTGGGTGAGGTGTGTCAATGAAACTTTAGAGTTGTGATGATGTAGGGACTGTTGGACCTCATGAAAATATGCATTCTTGCTGGGGCTAGGCTCTCAATATAGTGCCTTTCTGCATTGGGCATGAGAGTATGTGGTA
>NW_007229939.1:0-613 GCF_000164805.1 Carlito syrichta | reverse complement strand
TGGGCTCCGGTGATCCATCCGCCTCAGTCTTCCAAGTAGCCAGAATTACAGGCATGCACTACGATGCCCAGCTGATTTTTTTATTTATTGTAGAGATGAGGTCTCACTGCCCAGGTGGGTCTCGAACCCACGGGCTCAGGCAGTCCACTCACCTCAGCCTCCCAAAGGTGAGCAGAGTCATTTTTAATGGCTTATGCCTCAAGCCTGGTAGTCGTCTGCTGCAGTGGTAGCTGTGGGTGAGGTGTGTCAATGAAACTTTAGAGTTGTGATGATGTAGGGACTGTTGGACCTCATGAAAATATGCATTCTTGCTGGGGCTAGGCTCTCAATATAGTGCCTTTCTGCATTGGGCATGAGAGTATGTGGTGTCCAGCACGAGCTCCCTCTCTGGAGCAATGCCATAGTGCAGTCTCCAGGCAACCCGCTGTGTTACCCTTAGGGCCCATGAGGGTCTGGGGCATTTGTATGGCTGATATGCAGGAGTCTGTGGTAGAGATAGGGACCACTGCAGGTTACTCATTTATACTTTCCCTGCATTGGAGAGCCTCTCCAGACACCCAGCTGATCCCAGCTGAGCAGATACCCTTCCTTTTTGCTTAGGTATTCCAGTCAT
>NW_007229938.1:0-3437 GCF_000164805.1 Carlito syrichta | reverse complement strand
TTCGGTGCAATTCAGAGTAAGATATACAAACATTGATTATACAGGGTCCCTGGATGATGAGGTATGCCCCTCCCTTCCTTAGCTGTATCCCTCCACTGTCAATCTCACCCCTCCCCGTACACAGTTTTCCACTGCTGCCAATAAGTTTCTTACAGCACTATAAGTGATCAAGTTCAGCTCATGAGTGAGATCATATGGAACTCTGTTCTCTGTGTCTGTGAGAAATCTCTGCAAATGACCTACCTCATATCCATGAAACTTTCTGCAAAATCATTCTATCTCTCCTTTTTTATGGCTGCATAATATTCCACTGTGTATATACCACATTTATTTTACTCATATCAGCTTTGATGGGCAACATTGTTGGTACCATCTTTTATTGCAATTGTGATTATAGCTGCAAAAAACATCCTGGTGCAGATATCTTTTTGGTAAAATGATTTGAGCTCCTCCAGGTATATTCTTGACAGGGGAATTACTGAGTCACATGGTAGGTCAATATCTTCTCCCTTTACAAACCACCATACTGTTTTCCAAAGATATTGCTCTACTTTTTAGTCCATATACAATGTGGAAGCACTTATTTCTTTCCAAATTCTTACCTGCATCAGTTATTGTTTGTTTTATTAATGATGGCCAGTCTTACAGGGGATATGTAGTATTTCTAAGTGGTTTCATTTGCTTGTCTTTGATGATGAGTGAGGCTGAGCAATTTTCATGTGTCTTCTGACTGCCTGTAACTCTTCTTATAAAAAGTGTCCAATCACCTATTTTGCACACATTTCAAAGGGAATGTTTGTCTGATTTTTCTGAGTGTTGGCATTTCTTGTATATTCTAGATGTTATGCCTTTTAACAGATATATAGTTGGTGAATTGTTTTTCCCATTCTGTTGGCTGTATCCCTGCTCTTCTGATGTTTTTTTTTCTTTTGCAGAAGTATATTAATTTGATTGAATCCCTCTTGTCGAACTTACTTGTTAAGGCATGGGAATTTAGGGCTCTGAACAGAAATTAGTTTCCAGTTCCAGTTTACTTAATGGTGTCTCCTGCGTTTTCTAAGATGATTATAATTTGGTGTTTTAGGTTTAGGTCTTTGATACATTGAGAGTTAATGTGTATGGTGACAGATAGGTGTCTTGTTTCAATCTTGGGCTGTAGTCAGCCTTTTCCCAGAACCATTTACTGAATATGTTCTCAATTAGCCAGTGGGTCTTGGGGGTTTTTTCAAATATGAGTTGATTGTGAACTTGAGTATTTCATTCTCTGTTCTGATCCTTTAACCAATGGACCTATTCTTGTACCAATACAAGCCCGTGTTGATTACTGTAAACATATAGTGAAGTTTGAAGTCTGGAACTGCGATAGCTCCTGCTTTGTTTCTTTTCATAAGATTATTTGGGGTATTCATGTTTGTTTATGGTTTCATATGAATTCTTTATTGCAATTTCCAGGTCTGAGGAGAATGATGTTAACATAATGGTTATTTCATTCACTCTGTAGATTGACTCAAAGGCTAATTTTTACATTAAAACACGTAAGTAAAGTCAGTGAAACAAGCATGTCAAATTGTTATTTATGACATCAGTCTCAGAACTTTGACATCATAATTGGAGGAACCTTGGCTACTGAGGAATCCTTAGGCTTCAAGCACTTGTGTACAGTGCTCTGCCAAATGCGGTAGACGTTGTGGATTTCATTTCCAAGAAGTGAAGAGAACCATGTGTTCACACTTATACAAAAATCTCTCCAGTAACAAGTGATCATTCAAGAATCCTCTAAACGAGGTAGTCTTTTTTTTTGAGTGCAGTATTTATTGAGAGGACCAAGAAAGTCCCAAAATGGGAGGGGTCCGAGGGGCTTGCCCAAGATGTTGTGTTTTATTATTATGTCCACAAAGTCCTGTTGAGGCTTGATTGTAGCAGAACCAAACAATTTTTTAGCAGTTTCTTTAGTTTAGAAACTATTGGATGTTTTTAATATTGTGTAACTGCCTTTGAGCAGTGTTTCCTACAGGATTTGAACATTTCTTTTGCAAAGATCATAAGCAATTTTCCAGAATTTTCAATTATCTAAATTTTTATACTAATGCAGAGCCCAAATACTTACTACTTTGTAAATCTCCATTTTATTTTGGTTTATATATATGTTTCCCCAAATTTTCTTTTTTCTGTGTGCCTTATTTTAAATGCTTGGTGAATAAAAGTGTCAGATTAATCAGATACTTTGTTGCAGAGTACAGCATTATGTCTTTGGTGGAGAAAATACTAGGGGATTCAATGTAAATACTCTTTTAAAAATATAAATTGGCTTAAAATATAAAGGGAATGTGATTTTCTATCTCCTTCAAATATATAAGTGAAACCCTTCTCTGAGGATTGTACATCTGTAACATTTAATCACAATTACAAGCAGAAAATACAGAGTGCACCAAGAAAATGTACACAAATTTTAAGAATGGAAAAAGCTGTATTAAATTACGATATTGTTTTATTTTCTGAAATTTTTAAGATTTATTATGCAATTGGAGTCTTGTCTGCTAGGGTATGGAGCTTCTTGTGGAGGCAGAGATGGTGATGGAGCAAACTGGTCTATGAAACCCTCTGCAAGCAAGAACTGCAGTAGGTCTCTGGCTCTCTCCCCAGGGACTGCAGACCCCAACATCGCAGCCTGCTCTTCACACGGAGCTAGGCCATTGCTACTGCTGGGGCATCGCAGTGGTCTGGACAGCCACTGCAGTGCAGACACAGCAGCTGCCACCACCACCACATCCTCCGTGGAGGCCATAGGACATTGCACCACCTGGGCCAGAGGTGATCCACGACTTCAGTCCTTGAACCCCTGCAGGCAAGGTCTGTTGGGATCACTGCCACCTCTCCTGCGATGAGAACTCCTGCCTTCGGTGTGTTCCCTTGCGTGTGCCTTGAGGCAGGCTTTCATCTTCATCTCCAGCCTCTGCCCAGTTCCTGTCCGGGCCCACCCCCTTTGGGGCGAGTAGCTGAGATAGAACCACCTGCTGACAATTCAAGGTAACAACACCAAAACGGGAGAAACAATCTTGAAAAACAGACACAGTCCAGAGTGTTGAACGGAGGGTGATCTGAACTGTCCCTCACAGCAAACCAGGGGCAACTGACCCAAACTGCAAACTAATTTACCAGCTTGAAAATAAATCTAGAAATCAGAGCTGAAAGGACATTGGATTTAAATGAAAAATCTCAGAGTGTGTTTGATTGGTTCTGTTAGTTTAATGACTTAATTCTATTCAAATTGTATTGTTCCTTTTTGTTCTCTTCCTTTTCTTCTCTTTTCTTCTCTCTGTACACCATATATTCGTATAGAGGAACAGCAGACCATTAAGGTGGTTGGTTAACTTGCATGTTAGCATCATTGTATGTTTTATTTTTTTTATGGGAGTTGGTTAGTCTGTAGCTGTAGA
>NW_007229937.1:0-431 GCF_000164805.1 Carlito syrichta | reverse complement strand
CGAAGTGTATTAATTTGAGGAGATTCCACTTGTTTAACTTACTTCTTAAGGCATTGGTATTAAGAGTTGTGAAGGAGATTTAGTTTCCGGAAACAGTTTCCCTAGTGGTTTCTCCTGCGTTTCCTAAGACTATTATAATTTGGTGTTTTACGTTTAGGTCTTTGATCCATTTAGAGGTCATGTGCATGGTGATAGATGGGAGTCCTGTTTCAGTCTTGTGCATGTTACCAGCCTTTTCCCAACACCATTTACTGTATATGTTCTCCATTACCCAGAGGGTCTTGAGGATTTTTCAAAGATGAGTGGGTTGAGAATTTTGAGAATTTAATTCTCTGTCCTGATCCATTGGCCTATGGACCTATTCTTGTACCAATGCCAGGCTGTGTTGATTACTGTAAATATATAGTACAGTGTGAAGTTTGGAACTGTGA
>NW_007229936.1:0-485 GCF_000164805.1 Carlito syrichta | reverse complement strand
CTCTTCTGAAGATTTCTTTTGTTTGGCAGAAGTGTATTAATTTGAGGAGATTCCACTTGTTTAACTTACTTCTTAAGGCATTGGTATTAAGAGTTGTGAAGGAGATTTAGTTTCTGGAAACAGTTTCCCTAGTGGTTTCTCCTGCGTTTCCTAAGACTATTATAATTTGGTGTTTTACGTTTAGGTCTTTGATCCATTTAGAGGTCATGTGCATGGTGATAGATAGGAGTCCTGTTTCAGTCTTGTGCATGTTACCAGCCTTTTTCCAACACCATTTACTGTATATGTTCTCCATTACCCAGAGGGTCTTGAGGATTTTTCAAAGATGAGTGGGTTGAGAATTTTGAGAATTTAATTCTCTGTCCTGATCCATTGGCCTATGGACCTATTCTTGTACCAATGCCAGGCTGTGTTGATTACTGTAAATATCTAGTACAGTGTTAAAGTTTGGAAATGTGATAGCTCCTGCTGTGTCTTTTAATCAA
>NW_007229935.1:0-553 GCF_000164805.1 Carlito syrichta | reverse complement strand
ATATAAGGCTGATCATCAGCAATAAAGTTTCTAAAATAAATCCAAATGCAAACTGTAATTGTACTAAAGCCAAAACTGCAATTAGTAGAAAGTGGGAACAATGATATTTTTAAGGTTAGCTTTAGTCTATAGAACCTCAAAGTATCATGTTTGATCATGCTTGAACTAACATAACTTCCTGATGTAGAGTAACCTAATCTATGATGCTTTCAATGAATAAAATAAATTCAGTTTTATTATAAATAGAAAAATTGTACACTAATTGTAACTAAAGAACCGGTTTAAAAGAATGCAGCACAGCCCAAAGTGGACGCTGGGCTCTTAGGAATGTGGCCCTGTCCAAAGTTCCTTCTGGGCCATTTCTGGTAAGTCTAGATAATCATCTATACCATTTAAAGCTGGAAAACGCTCTATAAATGTATGTACTAATTCTACAAATATAATTTAATTTTTTATAAAGAAACTTGTATCATGTATAAGGCTCCCAAATGTGACCCGAGTTTGAACTGTGTTAAGTTTAAAGCCAAAACCTCAGTCTGTGAGAAACGGGAAC
>NW_007229934.1:0-3463 GCF_000164805.1 Carlito syrichta | reverse complement strand
ATGTGATTTTATATTTCTTTCAATACTTAAGGGAAACTTTTCTCTAAGGATTGCACATCTGTAACATATAATCAAAATTACAAGCAGAAAATACAGAGTGCACCAAGAAAATGTACAGAAATTTTAAGAATAAAAAAAACTGTATTAAATTATGATACTGTTTTATGTTCTAAAATTTCAGATTTATTATGCATTCTACATTCTGAATAGGACTTAGGTACACTGAATCTCAAGGTTCAGTTTTCTAAGAATAATATAGATCTGGAATCTTAACAAGATTCAATTTATGCAGAATAAACATTCAGAATTTATGTGAGAAACACTGTAGTTTTCTATTGGGAAGGCAGAATTGCACATGTATTGCATTGTATTAAAAGGAAAATAAGTTATCATTGGAGGATTATGCAATTCTTAAAAAAATCAATCCCAGCATAATGAACATTTCTAGGCCGAACCCTGAATTGTAACTATCTTTAAAGCAAAAAAATAAATAAAAAATATAATAAACAAATAAAGTCAGTTGAATGTTTTACAGCTTTCATTTATTTATTTATTTTAATTTTTAAAAATTGTGGGGTGCAATTCAGAGTTAGATATACAAACATTGATTATGCAGGGTCCCTGGTTGATGAAGTATACCCCTCCCTTCCTTAGCAGTATCCCTCCACTGCCATTCTCACCTATCCCCCTAAACAGGTTTCCAGTAATGCCAATCACTTTCTTACAGCACTATAAGTGATCAAGTTCAGCTCATGAGTGAGAACATATGGAACTCTGTTCTTTGCTTCTGTGATAAATCACTATAAATGAACTACCTCAGCTCCATCAAACATTCTGCAGAATCCTTCTATCTTTCCTGTCTTATGGCTGCATCATATTCCACAGTGTATATACCACATTTAATTTATCCTTTCTAGCTTTGATGGGCAACATGGTTGGCACCATGTATTTAGGCAACTGTGATCAGAGCTGCAAAAATCATACTCGTGCTGGTACCTTTTGCTAAAATGATTTGAATTCTTCCAGGTATATTCTCGACAGGGGAATTACTGAGTCACATGATAGGTCAATATCTTGTCCCTTTACAAACCACCAAACTATTTTCCAAAAATATTGCTCTACTTTTCAGTACACATGCAGTACAGAATCATTTAATTCTTCCCAAATCCTTACCTGCATCTGCTATTTTTTGTTCTATTAATGATGGCCAGTCTTACAGGGGGTATGTGGTATTTCAAAGTGGTTTCATTTGCATTTCTTTGATGATAAGTGAGGCTTAGCAATTTTCATGTGTCTGCTGGCTGCCTGTATCTCTTCTTATGAAAAGTGCCCATTCACGTATTTTGCACGCTTTTCAAGGGAATGTTTGTCTGATTTTTCTAAGTTTTTGAGTTTCTTACAATTACTAGATGTTATGCGTTTTAAAGATATATATGTGGAGAATCATTTTCCACATTCTGCTGGCTGTAACCCTGCTCTTCTGATGTTTTCTTTTGTCTTGCAGAAGTATATTAATTTGATGAGATCCCACTTGTCGAACTTACTTTTTAAGACATGGGTATTTAGGGCTCTGAAGAGGAATTAGTTTCTGGTTCCAGCTTACCTAATGGTTTCTCCTGCGTTTTCTAAGACTATTATAATTTGGTGTTTTATGTTTAGGTCTTTGATCCATTTAGAGTTAATGTGTATGGTGACTGATTGGGTTCCTCTTTCAACCTTGTGCATGTTGTCAGCCTTCTCCCAGTACCATTTACTGTATATGTTCTCCATTACCAAGTTAGTCTTGGAGTTTTTTTCAAAGATTAGTGTGTTGAGAGTTTGAGCATTTCATTCTCTTTCCTGATCAATTGGTCTATGGACCTATTCTTGTACCTATACCAGGCTGTTTTGATTACTGTCAACATACGGGGTACCTGCAGAGATTTACAGGGTCCCTGGAAGCTGGGGCAGCCTTGGTGATTATTTTTGAGAAATAAAGAGAAAGAAAGAGAAAGGGGGAGAAAGAAAGAGACTGGACTTTCTCTAGTGCAGTAGCTGATTCTGTAGCAGGGATAGATATTAAAAGAAAGAAAGATGGAGGGATAGATATAAAGAGGAAGAAAGAGAAAGAAAGAAAGTGGACAACTCTTCAGTGAAATGAGCAGAAGCTGTTTTTTGGGACTAACCGTGAGTATTTTATCCCAAATTTTCAGTTGTTAAATCACAAGACTTTCACGTAAACACAAGGCTAAGTAGATGAGGTGCATCCCCCCACCCACCAGGTGTTTTCTTAAGCATGAGGAAGGACAATCCCAATCAAATAACAAGACTTTCATGTGAATACAAAGCTAGGTGGATGAGGGGCATCCCGCAGCCACCAGGCGTTTTCCCAAGCATGAGGAAGGACAATCCCAAAATTATCTCACTCTTCCTTATGCTTGGTTTATGATTCTCAAAGGCAATACAACAATTCTACCATCATAAAATCCTTATAATCAATAACTTCTAAAACTTATGCATACCCAACACCTAATGACTGACGTAAATCCTAATACCTTTCTATTCTGTGATAATTCTACCTACACTATGGAAACTCTTAATTATAGCTCAAACCAGTTCCTAAAGAATGTGGTCCAGTCCAAAGTTCACGCTGGGCCATTTCTATTAACAACTGATTACAATCTCTTAACAAAATGGCTATTCTAAAATCCTATGTATCTATCTTAATTTCTATAAAAGTTTCTAATTCCTAATCCTAATATAAGGCTGATCATCAGCAATAAAGTTTCTAAAATAAATCCAAATGCAAACTGTAATTGTACTAAAGCCAAAACTGCAATTAGTAGAAAGTGGGAACAATGATATTTCTAAGGTTAGCTTTAGTCTATAGAACCTCAAAGTATCAGGTTTGATCATGCTTGAACTAACATAACTTCCTGACGTAGAGTAACCTAATCTATGATGCTTTCAATGAATAAAATAAATTGTTTTATTATAAATAGAAAAATTGTACACTAATTGTAACTAAAGAACCGGTTTAAAAGAATGCAGCACAGCCCAAAGTGGACGCTGGGCTCTTAGGAATGTGGCCCTGTCCAAAGTTCCTTCTGGGCCATTTCTGGTAAGTCTAGATAATCATCTATACCATTTAAAGCTGGAAAACGCTCTATAAATGTATGTACTAATTCTACAAATATAATTTAATTTTTTATAAAGAAACTTGTATCATGTATAAGGCTCCCAAATGTGACCCGAGTTTGAACTGTGTTAAGTTTAAAGCCAAAACCTCAGTCTGTGAGAAACGGGAACAATGGATCCCCAGAGTCAGCCATGCCTGTCATATTCTCAGAACTTCATGCTTAGATCATCAAAGTCCCTGCTAGTGATTCATGCCAAACAACAAAGAAAGGAGGAGGGAATGCACCTTCAGCTTCTGAACACAATCTGGTGGTCTCAGGGTCCTCAGCCCAACTGGATCCCTAAC
>NW_007229933.1:0-629 GCF_000164805.1 Carlito syrichta | reverse complement strand
TCTGGAAGAGGCCCATATGCTCTTCTCTTCTCGTTCGCTTTTCTCCTTCCCACCTCCTCCTCCTTTCCTTGCCATCTTCTCGTTGTCGACTTGGCCTCTTCCTTCGTGGTCTTCCCCTTTGGTGATCCAGGCCTTGTTCTGGGCTTTCCATCCTTTCTCTCTTTTCCCATCCTTGGACTTTGTTGAGGTTCCTGCTCTAGAGATCGAGTCAACCCCTTCGGTGCTCCCTCTGAGCTGTTGCTAGATGTTTCCCCGGATATCTGGGGGTCACAGCCCACTGTTGGTTGATACCACGTGAAGACTGGTGGCCAGTATTCCAATGGACTGGCATGGCACCCAGGCGGAGGCTGCTCTGGCTGGGCTCTCCCTTGGCCCTCTGTCTTGTAGGTCTGAGGAAAGCTGGAGATAGGTGATGTCTGTCTGCAACTGGGAACATCAGTGCTTCTTTGTTGAGTGAGGGGATAGAGAGGAGATGGAGGGGTGGATGGGAGCTACAAGAAAAGAAAGTGAGATCAGAGCAGAGTGGAAGGCAAGCTCCAGTGCCACATCTGGCACCGGGCAGAGGGAGCCTGGCAGGTTGGCTGGCATTGCTCACTGCTGGCAGGTGACAAGACCTATGGTGGGGGTCC
>NW_007229932.1:0-4797 GCF_000164805.1 Carlito syrichta | reverse complement strand
CTATTCCTACCATAAATGGGGTCAATAGCTTGCTCCCCAGCAGTTACCTGTCTCCAGATCTCAGGACCCGTTTCCAAGGTTTTAGATCCTAGTTCAGGTTCATTGGTGGCTTTTCCCTGCTGCTTTTTTGGGGACTCTGCCTCAGTCTTCCTCACTGCATTCCCTCTTCAGCTTTTGCTGTCAGTGTTCAGTATGGTACTGTGGTGGTGGAGTCAACAATTGCTCTAGCAGTTCTTCCCTGGGAAAGCTCCCAACTCGTCTGCTGCTAGGCCTCCCAGTGGAATTCCATATGACTGTGTTTGGTCCATTGTGGGAGTGGGGCAACTGTCTCTCCAGTACTATGCACTTGGAGTATTCTCTCTAGGCAAATGGTCAATTTCAGAGGGGTGCAGAGGTTGCCTCAGTTTCAGGATGCATTCTACTCAGAATTGAGCATGTTAAAACAGGTCCTATAGTAGTTTTTTTAACGCAGGGATTTAAGTATATTTATCTCATTAATATTTAATTTTATAACAAAAGATTAATGAATACATCTAATTAAATCTTGCATCTGGTATCAATCTAGCTAGTTGCCCAATAAAAATTGGACAAAAGGTAAATGTTTGCTTTTATTTTAGTTTATTTTTGCAATTTACTTTTATTTTAGGTTGTGGAGCACATATGAGAATTTACTACATAAGTAAATTGTGTGCAGGTAAGGTTTGGACTTCCAGAAAGCCCTTACCCTCCCCGGTAGTGAAAATGGTATCCAGGGGGGTGGTTGTGTGCTCTTATCCTCCCTCTCTCCCTCCCTTCACTCACAATGTCCATTGTCAGTTTTTCCTTGTGGTCATGTGACCAGTGATCAGAGTCCACGTATGAATGAGGAAATGCGGTATTCAATTCTTTGTTTCTGTGATGGTTCACTTAATATGATGGTATGCAGCTGCATCCATGTTGCCGATAAGGCCATGATTTTGTTCTTCTTTCTGATTGCACATATGTATCACATTTTCTTTATCCAATCCACTTTCAGTGGGCATTTGCATTGGTTACACATTTTCTATTGTGGACAGTGCTTAATGAACATACCTGTGCAGGTGTCTTTTTGATAGAGCAATTTGTGTTCCTCTGGGTATAGTGCCAGAAGTGGGATTGTTGGATTGCACGGTAGTCAATTTTTAGTTCTTTGAGAAAATGTCATGCTGTTTTCCACAGAGGTTTAACTAGTTTCTTCTTGTGTATAAGAGTTCCCTTTATTCTGCAGCCTTGCTAACACCTGTTAATTTCCGATTTTGTAATAATAACAATCCTGACTGGTGTGAGGAAATATCTCATTGTAGTTTTAATTTACATTTCTCTGATGACTAGTGAAGCTGAGCTTTTTAAACATATATTTTTGGCTACTGGGATGTCTTCCTTTGAGAAGTTTCTGTTCATGTTTTTTGCCTAGTTTCTAATGGGGTTATTTATGTTTTCTCTTGTTGATTTGTTTGAGTTTCTCGTAGATCCCAGATATTAGACCTTTGTCAGATGCATAGTTTGCAAAGATTATTTCCCATTCTGTGAGTTTTCCCTTTACTCCCTTGATGGTTTTTTTTTGCTGTTCAAAAACTTTTTAGCTTGGTAAGGTGCCAACTGTCAATCTGAGCCTTTGTTGGATTTGCTTTTGAGGACATGGGCATGAGCTCATTGAAAGGCACATTTTTATAATCCAGATGATAAATGCAGTAGCTGTATATGTGAGTCTGTGGAGGTGAGGGACTTGGTAGATGTCATGAAGTTAGTGTCAGCTCTGTTGAACTTTCAAATGGACTGAAGAAGGGATAGGACACTGTGATGGAATCAAAACTCATATTTTAGTATTTGCACACTTGAAGACATTATTTCACATTGCTTTCATTTACCATAATCTAAAATATAAGAGTCTATTTCTCATTTTCTTCCCACTTTTATTTTGTCTTTCTTGTTCTATGAAAAAAGATGGGCCAGCAGCAGCTGAACTCATGATTTTTAACCAATTCTAGCCCTCTGTCCATATCAAACAAAGTTCCCTGAGTCATTAATGAGTATTACCACCAATGAACTGATAGTTATATTGTGCAATTCCAGTTCCCTCAAAAGTCCAGGGGAAGATGGCTTCCACAGATTGGGAAAATGAGGAGTTAATCTCTATTACCAAGGTAAAGTAGTCTTTCTTTGCCTAAAGTATAAGTATTGCTTTCTTGACTCATTTATTCTTTAATTTGATAATCTATAAGGAGAGCAAATCTAATCAAGTACATTATAGATATTAGGTAATTTATCCTTGGGAATGGAGGAGGTATATTGTACCAACTGATAACCGATTCAAGAGAGCATAGTGAATTGGCAGCATCAGGTCACACACTTTATGATTGAGGACCTTTTCTGCAATAACAAGTTTCCCACCTTCAATTAGAAATTTTTTAATTGTTCCCTCAAAATGGTCTTGACACATATATCTTCAGGAAACATATTGTTTCCATTGATAAATTCTACTCTAAATTATGAGGGTTTTAATTTGAGTGCTCTTTCCCATCTTGGTTTCCTAAATTCATTAGAAGAGGAGACCAGTGTGAACAGTTCAAAATATGATCTGAAATTCAGATTGCTTTCTTTATTTTAATTACAGATGGCTTCAAGAAAGAGAGCTGATGGTACATATCCTGGGACCATCACTGACTGAGAAAAATGTATAACATGTGAAATATATTTGCTGGTGTTTGCTGGAGAACAACCATGATCCTAGGTCTGGAAGAAATGAGGAATGGGGATATAGCACAAAACATTGATATTTTAGGTTACATACTCTTGTCACCTTTGCACAGTCCCTGAAAACAAGTATGTTCACTTTAGCTGATATGAATTCGTGTGCATCAGAACATGAACTATGTTGTGAATGTGTATCTATGTGTATTTTTATTTTAGAATAACTGTTGTTACTAATCAACACAATTCTCGGTGACAATGTTCATAATACAAATTTAGGCTATACACTACACCTACCTGAATTAGATATTTAAACCCCATCACAGCAATACATGATGGGCTTGTTGATTTTACCCACTTAACCAGATAGAGAAACTAAGCTACAAAGGAAATTGTGCACAAGATCACTTGCTACTAAGTAAACAGTAAGGACATGTTCTCTCTCATATTATCCCAGTGCTGAAGACCTGAACTACAACCACCAAGTCAAGGGATTATTAGTAAGCCTGCTCGTCAGTCCCTGCATCTGTGTCTATGACTAGGAATACCCAAGCATGCAGAAATCTCACACACTGTTAACCACATAAGAGAAACTTAGTGATCACATCACCCAGGACATTTATGTATGCAGTTTCCTGAAAATTTTCACATAGTCTTTAATATGAAATGTATGCTGACATCTCACATATTTCTGGGTAGATTAGAGGTTCTGAAAAACAGGAGACACTAAGTAGGACAACTTGGTTCACACATGCCACAGGTAGGTGTCTCCTCAGCCTATGGCTCCATTCCAATATGAATTTGGGAGATTCTTTCATGGACTGGACAAAGTTACCACCATGAGCCCTGTTCAGTTCCACAGTATAAACACCATGACTACTAGATACTCCAATGACCACTTGGTTATTAGGTTGGTTTCATTATCTTTGCTGCAGCACTTTCAAAGCTCAGTTTCTATGGGCTCAAACAGTGCCTTCCCTCGTGGATGGACTATCCCTACGGTAGCAAGTACAGGAATAGGGTGTGACCACACTCAATAAATTTACACATGTAGCACTGAAAAATAAGACTGGGCTTCATTATTTACACATTTCAATAATTGATTTCATTCATTACTTAATAATCGTGATCATGAAATAAAATGGAAAGTTGTCCTTAGTATTCAACGTAGTCTCCCAATAAATGGTTACTTAAAGTCCCATGTCAATCTTATATGACAAATGATAAACACTGAAGCTGAAGCAGCACTTAAATCATTTGAAAATCTCATGTTCTAAACTCATGCATGTGACCTAGTTAAGTAATAATTTTGGCTTTCTTCTGAAGACTATTTAACTTTCAACAAGTAAGCATCTAATTTGTCTCTATGTAGTACATAGTCATCCTTAAAGCAGTGAAAATGTTTCTAAGCCACATAGGAGACTCTGAGGAAAGAAAGTAATATCGTTCTAAACAAAGATGTGGGCTTTCATTTGGAGACATAGAATCTCCCTGAAACCAAGTAGCATTAACAGAAGGATACACTGTCACTGAAAGAAATACACAATTTGTGTAACACATGCTTATAGTATTTAGATTAAACTATAGAGATGTACATTTTAAGCTACATAAAGTGAGGATTGTAGATACAAAACAACACATTTTAAAAGTTTTGCAATGCCAATATCAGGAGCAGGCGATTTCCTCTAATTTTTTAATCTAACATCAAAATAAAGATAATGCTCAACTTGGGCAAACACTTCCAAAAAACATATAGAGTAAACACAGCTATGTTGTTTTATCAAATTAAGAGAACGTTGATTTCACTCCTGTAATACCATTACAGAAAAATGGAATGACAGAAAAATTCTTATAAATTTAGAAAATAAAATATAAAAATAGACGTTAGCAATCTATTATCACATATTTTTAATAAGAAAGAAAAGGGGAATTTTATAGGGGAATTTGCATAGTGTTCATGTGGAGAGGATCAATGACTGTTTGGGATCACTACTAGAGAGTTGGGAGAAGATACAGGGGCATAGGGGTAATTGACTGGACTTTTGGCGACAGAGGGAAAAAGGTCTGGGTGAACCTCAAGGAGAGCAC
>NW_007229931.1:0-4674 GCF_000164805.1 Carlito syrichta | reverse complement strand
GGACTCTGCCTCAGTCTTCCTCACTGCATTCCCTCTTCAGCTTTTGCTGTCAGTGTTCAGTATGGTACTGTGGTGGTGGAGTCAACAATTGCTCTAGCAGTTCTTCCCTGGGAAAGCTCCCAACTCGTCTGCTGCTAGGCCTCCCAGTGGAATTCCATATGACTGTGTTTGGTCCATTGTGGGAGTGGGGCAACTGTCTCTCCAGTACTATGCACTTGGAGTATTCTCTCTAGGCAAATGTTCAATCTCAGAGGGGTGCAGAGGTTGCCTCAGTTTCAGGATGCATTCTACTCAGAATTAAGCATGTTAAAACAGGTCCTATAGTAGTTTTTTTAACGCAGGGATTTAAGTATATTTATCTCATTAATATTTAATTTTATAACAAAAGATTAATGAATACATCTAATTAAATCTTGCATCTGGTATCAATCTAGCTAGTTGACCAATAAAAATTGGACACAAAGGTAAATGTTTGCTTTTATTTTAGTTTATTTTTGCAATTTACTTTTATTTTAGGTTGTGGAGCACATATGCGAATTTACTACATAAGTAAATTGTGTGCAGGTAAGGTTTTGGACTTCTAGAAAGCCCTTACCCTCCCCGGTAGTGAAAATGGTATCCAGGGGGGTGGTTGTGTGCTCTTATCCTCCCTCTCTCCCTCCCTTCACTCACAATGTCCATTGTCAGTTTTTCCTTGTGGTCATGTGACCAGTGATCAGAGTCCACGTATGAATGAGGAAATGCGGTATTCAATTCTTTGTTTCTGTGATGGTTCACTTAATATGATGGTATGCAGCTGCATCCATGTTGCCGATAAGGCCATGATTTTGTTCTTCTTTCTGATTGCACATATGTATCACATTTTCTTTATCCAATCCACTTTCAGTGGGCATTTGCATTGGTTACACATTTTCTATTGTGGACAGTGCTTAATGAACATACCTGTGCAGGTGTCTTTTTGATAGAGCAATTTGTGTTCCTCTGGGTATAGTGCCAGAAGTGGGATTGTTGGATTGCACGGTAGTCAATTTTTAGTTCTTTGAGAAAATGTCATGCTGTTTTCCACAGAGGTTTAACTAGTTTCTTCTTGTGTATAAGAGTTCCCTTTATTCTGCAGCCTTGCTAACACCTGTTAATTTCCGATTTTGTAATAATAACAATCCTGACTGGTGTGAGGAAATATCTCATTGTAGTTTTAATTTACATTTCTCTGATGACTAGTGAAGCTGAGCTTTTTAAACATATATTTTTGGCTACTGGGATGTCTTCCTTTGAGAAGTTTCTGTTCATGTTTTTTGCCTAGTTTCTAATGGGGTTATTTATGTTTTCTCTTGTTGATTTGTTTGAGTTTCTCGTAGATCCCAGATATTAGACCTTTGTCAGATGCATAGTTTGCAAAGATTATTTCCCATTCTGTGAGTTTTCCCTTTACTCCCTTGATGGTTTTTTTTTGCTGTTCAAAAACTTTTTAGCTTGGTAAGGTGCCAACTGTCAATCTGAGCCTTTGTTGGATTTGCTTTTGAGGACATGGGCATGAGCTCATTGAAAGGCACATTTTTATAATCCAGATGATAAATGCAGTAGCTGTATATGTGAGTCTGTGGAGGTGAGGGACTTGGTAGATGTCATGAAGTTAGTGTCAGCTCTGTTGAACTTTCAAATGGACTGAAGAAGGGATAGGACACTGTGATGGAATCAAAACTCATATTTTAGTATTTGCACACTTGAAGACATTATTTCACATTGCTTTCATTTACCATAATCTAAAATATAAGAGTCTATTTCTCATTTTCTTCCCACTTTTATTTTGTCTTTCTTGTTCTATGAAAAAAGATGGGCCAGCAGCAGCTGAACTCATGATTTTTAACCAATTCTAGCCCTCTGTCCATATCAAACAAAGTTCCCTGAGTCATTAATGAGTATTACCACCAATGAACTGATAGTTATATTGTGCAATTCCAGTTCCCTCAAAAGTCCAGGGGAAGATGGCTTCCACAGATTGGGAAAATGAGGAGTTAATCTCTATTACCAAGGTAAAGTAGTCTTTCTTTGCCTAAAGTATAAGTATTGCTTTCTTGACTCATTTATTCTTTAATTTGATAATCTATAAGGAGAGCAAATCTAATCAAGTACATTATAGATATTAGGTAATTTATCCTTGGGAATGGAGGAGGTATATTGTACCAACTGATAACCGATTCAAGAGAGCATAGTGAATTGGCAGCATCAGGTCACACACTTTATGATTGAGGACCTTTTCTGCAATAACAAGTTTCCCACCTTCAATTAGAAATTTTTTAATTGTTCCCTCAAAATGGTCTTGACACATATATTCTTCAGGAAAACATATTTGTTTTCCATTGATAAATTCTACTCTAAATTATGAGGTTTTTAATTTGAGTGCTCTTTCCCATCTTGGTTTCCTAAATTCATTAGAAGAGGAGACCAGTGTGAACAGTTCAAAATATGATCTGAAATTCAGATTGCTTTCTTTATTTTAATTGCAGATGGCTTCAAGAAAGAGAGCTGATGGTACATATCCTGGGACCATCACTGACTGAGAAAAATGTATAACATGTGAAATATATTTGCTGGTGTTTGCTGGAGAACAACCATGATCCTAGGTCCCTGGAAGAAATGAGGAATGGGGATATAGCACAAAACATTGATATTTTAGGTTACATACTCTTGTCACCTTTGCACAGTCCCTGAAAACAAGTATGTTCACTTTAGCTGATATGAATTCGTGTGCATCAGAACATGAACTATGTTGTGAATGTGTATCTATGTGTATTTTTATTTTAGAATAACTGTTGTTACTAATCAACACAATTCTCGGTGACAATGTTCATAATACAAATTTAGGCTATACACTACACCTACCTGAATTAGATATTTAAACCCCATCACAGCAATACATGATGGGCTTGTTGATTTTACCCACTTAACCAGATAGAGAAACTAAGCTACAAAGGAAATTGTGCACAAGATCACTTGCTACTAAGTAAACAGTAAGGACATGTTCTCTCTCATATTATCCCAGTGCTGAAGACCTGAACTACAACCACCAAGTCAAGGGATTATTAGTAAGCCTGCTCGTCAGTCCCTGCATCTGTGTCTATGACTAGGAATACCCAAGCATGCAGAAATCTCACACACTGTTAACCACATAAGAGAAACTTAGTGATCACATCACCCAGGACATTTATGTATGCAGTTTCCTGAAAATTTTCACATAGTCTTTAATATGAAATGTATGCTGACATCTCACATATTTCTGGGTAGATTAGAGGTTCTGAAAAACAGGAGACACTAAGTAGGACAACTTGGTTCACACATGCCACAGGTAGGTGTCTCCTCAGCCTATGGCTCCATTCCAATATGAATTTGGGAGATTCTTTCATGGACTGGACAAAGTTACCACCATGAGCCCTGTTCAGTTCCACAGTATAAACACCATGACTACTAGATACTCCAATGACCACTTGGTTATTAGGTTGGTTTCATTATCTTTGCTGCAGCACTTTCAAAGCTCAGTTTCTATGGGCTCAAACAGTGCCTTCCCTCGTGGATGGACTATCCCTACGGTAGCAAGTACAGGAATAGGGTGTGACCACACTCAATAAATTTACACATGTAGCACTGAAAAATAAGACTGGGCTTCATTATTTACACATTTCAATAATTGATTTCATTCATTACTTAATAATCGTGATCATGAAATAAAATGGAAAGTTGTCCTTAGTATTCAACGTAGTCTCCCAATAAATGGTTACTTAAAGTCCCATGTCAATCTTATATGACAAATGATAAACACTGAAGCTGAAGCAGCACTTAAATCATTTGAAAATCTCATGTTCTAAACTCATGCATGTGACCTAGTTAAGTAATAATTTTGGCTTTCTTCTGAAGACTATTTAACTTTCAACAAGTAAGCATCTAATTTGTCTCTATGTAGTACATAGTCATCATTAAAGCAGTGAAAATGTTTCTAAGCCACATAGGAGACTCTGAGGAAAGAAAGTAATATCGTTCTAAACAAAGATGTGGGCTTTCATTTGGAGACATAGAATCTCCCTGAAACCAAGTAGCATTAACAGAAGGATACACTGTCACTGAAAGAAATACACAATTTGTGTAACACATGCTTATAGTATTTAGATTAAACTATAGAGATGTACATTTTAAGCTACATAAAGTGAGGATTGTAGATACAAAACAACACATTTTAAAAGTTTTGCAATGCCAATATCAGGAGCAGGCGATTTCCTCTAATTTTTTAATCTAACATCAAAATAAAGATAATGCTCAACTTGGGCAAACACTTCCAAAAAACATATAGAGTAAACACAGCTATGTTGTTTTATCAAATTAAGAGAACGTTGATTCCACTCCTGTAATACCATTACAGAAAAATGGAATGACAGAAAAATTCTTATAAATTTAGAAAATAAAATATAAAAATAGACGTTAGCAATCTATTATCACATATTTTTAATAAGAAAGAAAAGGGGAATTTTATAGGGGAATTTGCATAGTGTTCATGTGGAGAGGATCAATGACTGTTTGGGATCACTACTAGAGAGTTGGGAGAAGATACAGGGGCATAGGGGTAATTGACTGGACTTTTGGCGACAGAGGGAAAAAGGTCTGGGTGAACCTCAAGGAGAGCAC
>NW_007229930.1:0-784 GCF_000164805.1 Carlito syrichta | reverse complement strand
GTGCAGAGGTTGCCTCAGTTTCAGGATGCATTCTACTCAGAATTGAGCATGTTAAAACAGGTCCTATAGTAGTTTTTTTAACGCAGGGATTTAAGTATATTTATCTCATTAATATTTAATTTTATAACAAAAGATTAATGAATACATCTAATTAAATCTTGCATCTGGTATCAATCTAGCTAGTTGCCCAATAAAAATTGGACACAAAGGTAAATGTTTGCTTTTATTTTAGTTTATTTTTGCAATTTACTTTTATTTTAGGTTGTGGAGCACATATGAGAATTTACTACATAAGTAAATTGTGTGCAGGTAAGGTTTGGACTTCCAGAAAGCCCTTACCCTCCCCGGTAGTGAAAATGGTATCCAGGGGGGTGGTTGTGTGCTCTTATCCTCCCTCTCTCCCTCCCTTCACTCACAATGTCCATTGTCAGTTTTTCCTTGTGGTCATGTGACCAGTGATCAGAGTCCACGTATGAATGAGGAAATGCGGTATTCCATTCTTTGTTTCTGTGATGGTTCACTTAATATGATGGTATGCAGCTGCATCCATGTTGCCGATAAGGCCATGATTTTGTTCTTCTTTCTGATTGCACATATGTATCACATTTTCTTTATCCAATCCACTTTCAGTGGGCATTTGCATTGGTTACACATTTTCTATTGTGGACAGTGCTTAATGAACATACCTGTGCAGGTGTCTTTTTGATAGAGCAGTTTGTGTTCCTCTGGGTATAGTGCCAGAAGTGGGATTGTGGATTGCACGGTAGTCAATTTTTAGTTCTTT